>NW_022900923.1:48241245-48253555 GCF_012274545.1 Fukomys damarensis | reverse complement strand
CTTTTTTTTTTTTTTTTTTGTATCGGGGATTGAA
Organism: Fukomys damarensis; assembly: GCF_012274545.1. Classification (NCBI taxonomy): domain Eukaryota; kingdom Metazoa; phylum Chordata; class Mammalia; order Rodentia; family Bathyergidae; genus Fukomys; species Fukomys damarensis. The sequence goes on along the minus strand of NW_022900923.1, from coordinate 48,253,521 downwards.
CTTGGGTCCTCGCGCTTTACGAAGCAGGCAGTGGAACCACTGAGCTAAATCCCTGCCATGCAAGTCCTTTTGTGCCTCTGCCTGCCGGAAGCTGAACTGTTGGTCACTCTAGGTCCTTCCTGAGAACCCTGGGGTGCCATGCGAGACAAACTGCCAAAGTAAGGGGATGGGGCAGCCTCGAAGGTGGGGTAAGGGAGCCTCCTGTTCCCTGCAGCTCCTGGGAGCGGGCAGGCATGGGGCCACGTCAGAAGGTCCAGGACACGCCCACAGCCTGTCGCGTAGGGTGCCCTTGTGGGCATCTGCGCAGACACCAAGGGACCCAGCTGCTTCGTGTTCTTGCTGTACTCAGCCCTCTACTGCGGGCAGGACCAGCCCTCCTCCGTCTGGATGTGAGGGAGGGGCTGGGCACTTCGGGGATAGAAATAAGGCTGTGCAGAAGAACAGCGTCCACAGGGAGTCTGGAGGCACAGTCTGCCTCCCCTGGTTCCCTGTGGGCCTGATCTGGGGAAATTGGCCAGGCCAAAGACAGTGCAGAAGCACGTCGCGTGCCCCATCCCTGCCCTGGGGGCGCCACAAAACCAGCGGGCAGGGACTGAGTTTAGGACAGGACTCGCAGGAGAGGTGAGGAGGACAGAAGGGAACCTGACTGTCAGGCCCGCTCCTCTCCGTGTCTGCCTCTCACACCGGTGTTCTCAAGCCCCTTGCGTGTTTCTAACATGAGGAAACCACCTCGAACAGAGCAGGCTTGGGCTCTGAGCTCATCTTCCCTATGCCTATGCCCATCTCTGTGAGTGGCAGGGAACCCTGGGGTCCACATCCAGCCTGGGCCAGGCCCTGCAGGACGAGCACAGGCAGCGGACGCTCGTCCTGTGAGCGGCCAGCCTGGGTCGCGCTGTCCCCTGGGGCAGAGCCACACGTACGCTCTTGGGAAGGAAAGCCAAGGTGTGGGGGCAGGGGTCCCAGCTGAGGGCAGCAAGCCTCTGCTCCGCCTCCTCCTGCCCACTTCCTTTCTCTTCCTCAGCGTCTCTCTCCTGGCGCATGCCACACGCGCTTGGGCCCCTGGAGTCGGAGGGTGCCCGTGGGCCCAGGGACCTCCCGCCACAGCCGCAGCACAGGTGGTACGTCTGCTGGCCAGCTCTCCTCGCCTGTCTCCCCTTTCTGCCACCTCCGTACCTGACCCCAGCTGTGTCCCCTGACCAGAGCCTCTCTCGCTGCCCCCTCCCACTGTGGGCTCCGCCTCTTGCCAGCTCACTGAAGGGAGGGAGCCATCGTCGTGGCGGGGCCAGGTCCCTGTGCCCTCTGCTCGTCACTGGGGAGGCGGGCTGGGGGTGCTAGTTGTCCCCCAGGAGCCCCGGAGCCTCTAGGCGTCTGTGGCCCCCAAAGCGGCGGCTCACCTGACGCCCATCTTGCAGTCCATCACGCAGGGCGCGTCGAAGTCGGCCAGCAGGTCGTCCATCTGGTTGTAGCGCTCCCCATCCTTTACCACATCCCCGTGGTAGGCGGGCACGAAGGGCCGCAGGACATCCGCCATCAGCCGGTCCAGGCAGCGCTGCTCTGCCTCACAGTGCTTCTTCAGGATCCGGCCATTGGCGGCGGCCTTGAAGCTCCCTGCACGGCAGGCAGAGGGAGGAGGCTTTGGTGCCCAGCCCCCCAGTCTGACCCACCACCCAGCCTCCTTGGCGGGGCACCTGGGCCTCCCTGGCTGAGCCGTGCCTGAAGAGGTGTCCAGGGCCTGGCTGTGGACTGCACTCTGAGGGGAGCATGTCTGAGTCCCCTCCCTGACTTGGAGGCCAACCTAGCACCCGTGGCCCCCACTCTGCATCCAAGGACAGCAGCACACTGGCACCCGGACAGTGTGGGAAAGCTGTCCTCCCCTCGGCACTGCTGCTGGCTTCCCTGCCCCATCTGGGCCCTGCTTCTCTGGCAACATGGGTGGCTCCTGGTCTCAGCAGAATGGGTCAGGGCAGGGGACAGAGAGAGCTTGGACTTGGGCACCGGAGGAAGCTCTCCTCCAGGACCACACCCTGATGTCCAGCCACGTGTCTCATTTAAGTGAGATGTCAGACTCTGTGCTGGCCTGGTAACAACCTATAGGCCAGTGAAGACAGGAAGGCCAGGCCCATGAGCAGCCCCTGGCTCGTTCCCCAGAGGCCACACATGCCAGAGGGTCTCCACACATGGGGCAGGTGACTCTGGAGACTCTGGATGCCCCCCTCCCCGTGGCTGGTGGGTGACCTGAGCACCAGGCAGCCCCAGCTCCCGAGCCGTCACCCGGAGGCTCTCGCTGTCCTGCAGCTGTCGGTGACTTGCCTGCATCTTCCACCAGCGGCAAGCTCCTTCGGGCAGAGACTACGTCTGCATTAATGCTGTAACCCTAGGACCTTGGCAACGCAGGTTACAGGAGGTGCTCGGGGAGGCGGCAAGCTTTGCCTCTTTGTCCAGGGTGACAAATGGTGGGCAAGCTAAAGACTGATGACTTCGTCTGTTTTACTGAGTAAAATTGGAAGAGAGCTTGAGAGAGAAAGAAAAAGATTGAAAGCGGGAGAGACCGAGGACAGAGGGAGGGAGGAGGTATGTGGTGCAGCCCAGCTCTGGAAAGGTCACACGCACATCTGCAGGGCCACGTGAAGGCCACATCTCACAAGTGGCCGCAGCCTCAGACTGGACACCCGGAGAGAAGCCGTTCTGATGCCTCGCTGCTGGGAGCATGGTCTGGACCACTCTTCCCGCTCTCCAAGTGCCTCCCCGAGAACCAGCCCTGCACCGGCCGTCCAGGAGCATCCGGACTACCTGCATGTCCCGCCAGCTGGATCCAGGGATACTTCTTCTTGAAGGACATGACAAAGGGAGACCAGTGCACCATGTTTTTTATTTTCCTCCATGATTTGCTCTGGAAACAAGCAAACGAAAGCTCTAGTTAGAAAGACTGCCACAAGGCCGCCACCACTTTCTGGGCAGGATGAACTCTGAGCACAGCAGCTCACTGTTGGCGGCCACTGGACCGGAGCTACCCAGCCCACAGTGCCACCAGAGTCTGCGTGGCACACGGCACAGCTGCTTTGTCCCGCTTGACAAAGAGGTTGAGCAAATGCGTGGGAGGACAAGGCTGGCAGGCGCTGGTGGGTGACAGAGGGCAAAGCTCTCCCAATCTCGTGCTCCCTCCCGGGCGGTGGAACCGAAAAGACCTCCTCCGAGCTGAGAGCAGCAGTCCCTGTGAGGGAGACGTGGCCACAAACACCCCCTGCCTTAAGGGGGTGTCAGAGGAGAACCTCCCGTCCGAGGCCTCGGGACAGCAGGATGAGCTAGCAGCCCACAGCTCATCTTCTCTTCCTTACGTCGAACCGCCAGGCCTGCCAGCGCTTGGATGAACGTTTGAGGAACAGAAAGAACTAGGATTTGCTGAGCACCTTCTATTTTGTTTGCACCATCAGTACACAACAGTTATTATTATTTGCATTTGGCCCTGAGCATCCAAGACAGAAGCAGAAAGCTGGGATTCAAATCCTCATCTACATCATCCCAGCACTGTGAGAGGCTGAGGCTATAGGACTGCAAGTTTGAGCCCAGCCTGGACAACTAAAGACAGAAAGACCCTGTTTCAAAATACAAATAAAAACATCTGGGGTTTAGCTTACTGCAAAGGAAAGAATTACCCCCACTAAAAAGTAAATAAATAAACCTTAATTTACAGAACTACTTATTTAAAAAAAAAAAATCCTTCCCTCCTCTCCCTGCAGCAAAAACCATTTCCATAGAAAAAGAATGCCCTTGAGTTATTTTAGTAAGAACAGGACTGGGAGGTGGCCACAAGCGCCACCCCCCTCCAGCCTCCCAGCACCAAGGGAGGAGGAAGAGCAGGAAACAAGTTCTGGAGCCCAGGGACAGCAGGACCAGGAGATGCTGAGCCAGAGAGAAGCCACCAGGGTGGCTGAGGAGCAGCTGCAAGAGTCCTGCAGGAGAGGGAGGGGACGAGGGGTCCTGGTGTGACCGGGTGCTCAGCAAACGGGACTCTCCACTCCCCACCCGGGGCACCCAATCCTGCACAGCAGAGACAGAAAAGTCTGCACAGGCGGGTGACAGCAGCCCTCTGTCATTTCTGTTTGTCAAGACTCAGCGCCCGTCATCCAGTTTCCAAGCAACATCTATTTAAAGAGGAGGGTTCTTCCCTGCTCACTGGGTGGCAGCTCTCATCCCATCCTGAACCGCCTGTTCCCCTTGCCTCAGTGAGGGTTGCACAGCGCTGAGGCTGCTGTCAGGGCCTGGGCCAGGGAACAGGCCAAGGATGGAGCACACAAGCGACTCTCACCGTCCTGCCCGGCCCAGAGGAATGGTCTCGGAGACCACAGCACCCACCCCAAGGGCCACCTGCTCCTGGTAGACACTGCCTTCTGGGCATGGGTGAGGCTGGTGAGTGGATGGTCTTCCCTCCAGGGCTCAATAAGGGAGCCACAGGCCTCAGAAGCAGACTCAGGCCTCTCATCCTGAGCAGAAGGTGCCAGGGTGAGGGCAGAGGAGCCTTGTAACAGGGTGGAATTTTACCCTGTATTGCACTCAGCCTGGCTCTCGGGAGAGTGAACAGCAGCTCAATCCACTGCATCGCCATCTGAATCAGACCACAGGCCCAGGCCCCAGCTTCTCCAGCGGAGCGGTAGGCAACACAAAAGCAGCCTCCACAGGCCCAAGATGTGGTGGCAGAGGTGCCTGGATTCCTCCTGATTTTACTGCCCTGCTCCTGCACAGGAGTGCCCAGAGGCTCCACACATGACTGCTCCCTTCCGGGCCCTGGGCCCGTGGTCCTCCTGTGTCCATCTGAGGCTGTGAGCCAGCTGCCAGCCCTCGTGGAGGATACTGAGTGCAGCACAAGCAGACTCGGTCTGAGGATCCAAGGAATGGCCTGGTGGCCCTCCTAAGTCTGCTGAGCACTCAGGCAGGGGACTCATGCTGACTGGCACGGCTTCTGTCACTCCCCAGGAGATGGGGGTTCACTTCAGCAAACACAGGGCCAATGTGTGGATTCCCTTACCACTTGCTATGTGACAGGCACTGGGCCAGGGGTATACGACCTTGTTCTGACCTTCACAACAAATTATGGTAGTTAAGAGTGTGTTCTCCATTTTGCTGATGAAGGACCAGGCTCAACGAGTCCCTTCCTGTTCTGCTGAGAGTAGGCACCAGCTCACACCGGGACCCTCCCATCAACTCACCAACACCCGTGCCTAACAGCAGCTAGGTACAGGGTTCCTTCCAGCCCTGAGACAGCGTGTGAGGGGCAGGAGACAGGAGGTTGGGCAGGAAGAACAAAAGGAGGATCCTCCAAGGCAGCTTCCTGGGGCACCCAGGGTGCTAGCACAGGAGAAGTCTTCCAGCTGTTCTTTTAGCAGAGGAGCCCAGAGCCTTGGAAGAAACTACTACCAAAATCCTAAAGACACCTCACCGGCTCTGGATGGAATTCAGAATTGTGATGGTCAAGGGATCTCAACAGGCAGGAAAAGCCCTGCAAAGCCGCTGTGACAATTGGGCAGGAAGAGGGCACAAGGAGAGCTGGAGACTCACGTGGACAAAGCTGCTGGTGCATTCTGTGGCCAATGGTTAAACCAGCCAATGCCCAGGCAGGGGTCTTCCAGGAGGTCTTGAATTTAAGAGCTTAGATTGATGCTACCAAGCTCTGAGAATTAATACCCTTGTGGTTCAACAAGCCTGGCCTGGCTTTGCTGGGTGCTCACCCTCAGGTAGACAGTGCCTTCTGGGGACATTTGTCACCCAGCTTGTCGTAGCCCTGAGCTTGTGATGAAAGACACAGGGTCCCACAGTAACTCCGCGCGGTACAGTTCTCACTCAGATACGTCTGCAGAGAAAGCATCAGAGACCCGCTTGGGATGGGGTTGGGGACCTAGCTCAGAGGTGAAGTGCCTGCCTAGGGGGCACACTCCTCAGTATGAAGAAAAAGGTCCTGCTCCAGAGCACTTTTGTCCCTTGCACATGACTCGAAGTTACTAAAATATCTGGAGAGCAATTTGTAGTGGCAGAAAAGAAACTAACAAAACCCCAACCTTCCTCATGCTTGAGATGACAGGTGGGAAGGGGGAGTCTGAGAACCAGGCCACACACTGCAGGCCCGTCCTGTAGCATGGCGCCACCCTGGCTGCAGAGCCTGGGAGGAAACCGTCCGCTTGGGACGCTGGGACATGGCCATCTCTGGCCTTTTCCTCTTTTCCCTTTCCCAAGAATTTGTTTCAAGAGCAAACGTGACTCCGCTAGCTAGAGGCTAGTGTCACAGTGGGTGCTGCACTGCTCAGACCCATACTGTGGCCCTTCCTGGGCCTGCCTGGGGCCTGGAGAGTGCAGGGTGGAAAGTGCCCACATCCAGTGGGTGCCTGAGCCCAGGCTGAGCTCACAGGCATGGCAGGGAAGCCTGGGCAGAGTCTGGGCTATGTCTAGAGCACATGCCTTGGCCAGGCCTCTTCTCCCATGGGGCACCCCAGGCTTGCTGCAGGGAAACACTGCCCGAAACAAGGAAGAGGGCTCCCTGATGCCTGGCATGTCTCCCACAGAGAGATCAAAGGTGGGGTGGTAAGGAGTGGGAGGGGAGAAGGCAGGGGTGCAGGGCATCGGCTGTGGGACAGAGGGGGCTTCACGCCACCCCACTTACAAATGGCTTTTGCTGCCATTAGGGTTGGCTACATATGTTCCAAAATGAGTAAGAGGGGCCTCTTGTCCAAAATGCAGCAGATGTCCAGGTGGGAAGGGCAGGGCCCTCCTCACCTTGCTGTGACAGCACCAGTCTCATGGGCACCCAGGACGCTGGCCCTGTGTTTGGTGGTGGCAGAGAACGGACCCAAGACTCCCAGGAATGGAGGGAGAGGGTTTGAGGCTGTATGCGTCTGTGATCTTGGGTGTCAGAGCTCCCTCCCAGCCAGCTGGGCCCATAGGCTGAGCCATGTTTCCTGCAGGCTTCCAGGAGGAGGGAGACCAGACCCAGCAGGCTTGAGCACCTGCAGGTGGGACCTGGGTGAAAGCACTGGGAGAAAGGCGCAGGTCCAGGTGGGCAGGCGCCTGCTCATTTCCCCAGGCTCCATGCTCCTGTCTTGTCAGCCTAGTCCAGAGAAGCAGGCCTGGAGGCCGTGGCTCACAGCCCTAGGCCGTCAGGCAGTCCTCCTCACCCTTGACCCGCCCACAGTGAAAGCCCTCTGCCTGGGCTGGTGGTCCGCTACAGGCTGCACAAGGAGGCAGAGCACAACTCAGTCCAGGATTTAAACAGAACCTTCACTCCGCCTCCTCCGCACGGCTGGGTGCTCATCTGGGCACAGGGCACCCTGGGTGGTAGCCTGACGAGGGGGCTCCACATACCGCAGGAGGCAGGCAGACCTTACCATCACTTTGGTTTCAATGTCTGTGTATTTTTTCCAAGGTACAGTGGTCTGGCTGAGGCCAAGCAGAACTGGATGAGCTCACTGTGCGATCCATTGCCTGCAGAGCTTCCCCATGCTCACAGCTCAGAATGTGGGGTGGATCCCCAAGCCCTGGGGCCCAGGTGACACAGCCAGTTCCCTCTGGCTTGGGTCAGTGAGCTGCAGAACAGACAGCGGAGTCCAAAGATCCTGTTCCAAGCACTCGGGACTCTGCTGGGCACTGCCAAAGAGCAGGACTTGGGGAGCCCGCAGTGTGATGCTCCACAAATCTCACTTCCGATGTAGGTTTACACGCTCAGCCCCCTCCCGCTGACCTGTCCTCCAACTGGCTATCTATCCAGCATTTTCCCTTTTACTTAAACAGTCCCACAACTTGACAGCTTATTTTTATATAATTATAAGCAACCCCCATTTTTAAAGAGCATCAGGAAAAATAATAATCTCTGTAACCCGTGACTCTGAAAACTACCTCCAGACTGACTCTTACTATGTATGCACAAGGATGTGTGCGCATTAGGAAGCAATCACACGTCAAATCCTAGCATATTGATAGGTAGTATGCTAACAGCTCACGGACTCCTTACGGCACAGATGCAGTTATGTCCAATTTACAAATGATGAAATACGTTCAGAGATACCATGCAACTTGCCTGAGGTCACACAGCTTCCAGGTTCACTCCATTTAGTTCTGAGGGTTTTTAATTTAGCCAGCAGATGCCTGAGCCCTTGCCATCTATCCCATCCCTGGCTCTCTGCTCTTCCCCAGTTATAAAAGAGCCACACGTAAACAGCAAGCGCTGGGTCACCCTTCAGATGGCGGAGTTCCCCTTCGAGTGTTCCCAGGATGTGCTAGCCCTGGGCCAGCCCTTGGGGAGCCACAGTTAACAAAGCACTGAGGGTTTGTTCCCTGTGAAAGCTTCATTTCTGCTATTGCAAAAATTTGAGTGAAAGTCATTCAGGTTTCCATGTTTGGAAAAAAGACAGTTTTTTTCTCCCTTCTTTTGGTTTTTGAAGAAGAGCAGTTAAGAGTTTCCCTAGTGATCAGGATAGCCTTTTGGGGGGCTGTTCTCCCATCCACAGCCAACTGTCTCCCTGGCAGGCTGAGGTGGCAGTGACACAGACAGGTACAAGCCTGGGCAGGTAGGGCTGGCTCCACAGTTCCACCTGGACCCCTGTTTAGAACCCAGGCGGTGGCAGAAGCCAACCCTGCCACTGCCCAAGGAGCCGGGGTGGGCTTTCAAAACCAAGGTACCAAGGATTGGAAAAAGAAACCTGCAGGACTTGGCAGGGCAGGTAGCTTGGGCTAAAAATAAGTCTGGGTTTAAAACTAACCGCCTTCTCCTTTAACAAACAGGACACCCCCACCCCTGGCCGAGGGCACAGCCTGTGAAGACCTGGCTGAGGTCCAGGTCATTCCATGTTGGGGTGGTCTGCAGACTGCTTCAGAGCTGCTGACCAGCAGGGGGCCTCTCCTCACCTATCCCTGACCCCTCCTCAGCCCGTGCAGAGGGACAGTGGGAGGCTGCAGGGGAACAAAGTGCAGGCTGAGCAGCCCTTGCTGAAATGCTGGTGATCAGAAGTGTTTCGAAGACTGGGAGAGGCGCACATGCCCAGCAAGGAATCTGGGGATGAGACTCACATCTAAATGCGAAACTCTACTGTGTTTTGTATGTACCTTATACACACAATGGGAAGGGAATGTTATACAATGTGTTCTGTGCACTTGTGTTTTGACTGACCTACTACCAAAGGTCAGGTTTGGAATTTTCCACTTGCGGCATCACATGGACATTTAAAATGTTTTCAATGATTCTGAAGCATTTCAGACAGGACTTCTGGATGCAGGATGTGCCACAGTATCACCTCTTTAAAAACTGATGCAGGTCTGGGTGAAGAGAGTGAGGGCACTGAGTCCTTACCGGCCCCACAGGCCAGAGTCCCAGGCTGCTGCAGGAACCGAGACCCAGACTGTGTGTGCCAGGTGACCTCGCTGTCCTCTCTATGCCTGGCAGCTGCAGCAGCCAGGGCCGCTATGCTCCAGGGTAGTATGGAGTGAGTCGGGCCAGAAGCTGGAGCAGCTGACCCGGTGGGAGCCCCAATGCACCATGCAAGCCTGAGTGGCCTGGCTGTGGATGCTTGGCAGAGCCAGGAAAGTCCTGAGTGGCTGCCCAGCTGCCCCCTCCTGATTAGCTGAGTTCTTCCTGTCGCAAACCCAGACCCAGTTTGTAGGCCAAGGGCAGCACCAGGCTGGCGCCAGGGGTCCTACACTATGGCCATTCTCACGCCTCTACCACATCCAGAAGCCCTGCCTGTGGAGGCTGCGGAGGCCCGCTGGTGAGGGCAGGGCTGTCCCTGCAGTGTTCCCTACCCTGCTGCCCAGTGCTCCCCAACTCTTGAAGCGGGGGAAAAAAATCCATCAAGAATAACTTGGATCCTCACTCTCAGTGGCCTCTAAGATCCAGCAGGCAGGCTGTCTTCTTGTCCCGCACCTGCCTCCTGAGGGCTCTGCTCCACAGGTACTCCCTGTCCTCCCCTGGGTATCCACAGCCTTCCCCTCCCTCCAGCTGAACCCTCTGGGACCTGCCAGCTGGCACTGGTACTCTGTGAGGCCTCTTGGGCCACTCCAGATGCCCCGGTTCCCTACATCTCTGCTCTGGAGCACATGGTGACTCTTCTACGCCACGTCATGTCTCCCAGTGGTAGGAAGGCTCCTGGCGAGCTGGGAACCTGTTCTCAACTTTGTCTGCCCCACATGGGTCACCCAGTGGAAGTATAACTCCTGGCTAAGGAAGTTAATTCTACAGGTCCAACACAAAGGAAGAGCTCATCTACAAGAGGAAACACAACTGAATGGAGGCTCCTGCTGCCTTCTGCTACCTGCTCCCGCCTGGATTTTTCCAAAGATGTCCACAGGTAGTAAGAGGGCTGTGCTTGCACAGATTCCCACTGGGCCTGCCTGGATCCTTTCCATACCCTCCACTCCCCAGGAGAGTGGCAGCCACGCTGGCCAGGGAGCTGTGACAAAGGAGGCTTCAAAAGCTGTCTCTGACTCAGGATGGCCAACCGCACTCGCTGGCCTCCTCTCCCGTCCCTTGCTCTGCAATATCCTCACTGGCGGCTACCATGTGGGCCAGGATGCTGGGGCCACCAGCAAGGAAGGCTGTTCCACCACAGCCTCCTTGCTTCAGATCCGCCCTTCTGCCCTGTGCTCACCCTCCAGGAGCTGGCAGCAGAGGGGTCCAAAGTTTTGCCAAAGCAGGCTTTTTTTTGGTTACCCAAGAATCGAGGTATCCTTCACCCTAAATGTTCCGAACCTTCCCTACCAGGGAGGGCCCAACAGAAGCCCCATCTCTCGCTGGCAGGTCACAGAGCAGGCTCTTTCTTCCCTCCTCCACGCTCCCGCAGTCCACACTCTTAGGAACTAAAAATAATAAGAGGGTGAGGAGGAAAGAGGGGAGGCAAGGAAGCCACGGCCCACACAGGAAACGTCCTGCAGTCCAGCTGCAGGTCCACTGGAGGCCAGCACTGCCGCATACCAGGCCCTGCCCAGGCCTCAGAAGCTGCTGCAGGGCTGGGAGGAGAGACAACAGGCGGAAAAGGGGAGCTGCTGAGGGCCCAAGGGGCGGGGCCAGCTGCAGACTTCCTAGTGGATGAGCTCAGAGCGAGCAGAGCTCAGCCTTTCCTCTGGGAAAGGGTGCTGGGGCTCTCGCCAGTCACAGAGGCCACCCCTGCAGCATGCACCAGCCCCTCCCTCCCGTCCCCTCATCCACTGTCCACTCCTCCCTAGAGATTTTATTTTTACTTTGGTAAATGCAAAAAAAAAAAGCTAAATTACAAGAGGATGGAAATTTACCGAGGCTACTACTGGTTAGCAATTAATGCTGAAGTTTTAGGGGTGCTGTCCACCCAATTTTGGAGGGGCCCACCCCAAACATACCTCTGCAGGACAGTTCTGCTGGGGCAGAAAGTGCTGGGTCCTCCCTTCTCAGCTGGCAAGGAGTAGAGCACAGCTGGGCACGTGGGCTTTCCTGGACAGTCATGGCCCAGAACAGAGCCAGCCCGAGCAGCGCCAGCCTCGGTAATCTGATACGCTTCGGTGCATGTGGGTGCCCCCACCCATCGCAGAGGTGCTCTCCACGTCGCTCTGCACAAGATGGGACCACGGTGGCACAAACTAACATGCCCTAGTTCTGCAGTGAGTGAGCAGGCAGGCTGGCTCCAGGGTCCAAGCTCTGCACAGCTGCCTCATTTGTGAATGTTACAGCCAGACAAACTCAGGTTTAGAACCTGTTATTTTTGACCGGTAGTAGTATACAAGGTGCTAAATCTCTCTGGGCTTCAGTTCTGCTGCATCTGGGAAGTGGGGTCCCACCATCTTTCATGGCTCCTTTTAGAATGAAACAGAGCCTCATGTGCAAGGCCTGCTACAGAAAGAGCACCCAGCCTTCCGCTCTACTACTGGGCTCTGCACTCCACAGGGCAGAGGCCCTGGTGTGGCAAGAATGACAGGAGTCAGCTGTGGACACTCAGCATCAGGCCCCAATCACTCTTCCTCTACCTTACCCCACCACAGGGAGGGTCCTAACACTCCTGTTTCCTGAATTCCACAATGCCCAGGCGACACCCCAGAGAGGTGTGTGCAGACCATGGGCCACCTGGCACAGGGACCACCAGTGCTGACTCTGCTTCCTGTAGACCCCAGGGACCCAAGGCCTGCAATAAATAAGGAACTCTGCCTGCTCCCAGGGGGAAAGGACGCAGGCTTGCGGGTAGGAGAGGGGTGGGGAGCTCATGTGAAAACAGACTATTATCTAGGGGCCCGGGATTTAGTTCGGCAGTTCGGTGGCCTGCCTTGCAAGCGCAAGGG
>NW_022900923.1:48236279-48241002 GCF_012274545.1 Fukomys damarensis | reverse complement strand
TCCCCGGTACCAAAAAAAAAAAAAAAATGCAACAACAACAAAACCAGACTATTATCAAATGTGGGAAGAAGATACTGAAAAAGTCAGGAATCTGAAGGAAATTTTCCCATTTTAGATGCTGAGGGATCTAAAATGTCACCTTCGCTGTCCCCGGCTGGCACAGGCACAGCCCTGCTGAAAGCTTGTCTGAGCTTTCAGCAATTCATTGTTCTTGGGTGCGCTCCCAGAGAGCCCCAAGAGGCAAAAACCTTCAGGGTACAGATGTAAAAACCCATGGATCAGCTGCACACGGTAGGAGGGACGGGAGCGCCTCCACGTCACCATCCCAGGGACAGTTGCCCTCCTAGCCACAAACATGCACAGATAGAACCTGCTCCTGGGAACGCAGAAAGCACTTGTAGGAGATGTGGTGAAGGGGAGCTGCCCTGGACAAACTCCAAAGCTAGATTTTTGGGAAACTCCCACCTAAGGAATTTCTAACAAGGAAACTTTTCCAGAAGGACTTGAATGCCATACGAGAGCATATAAGCAGTATCAAATATTTAGCTATATTTAGAAATTTTTTCCAAGCACAACACATTGGTCCAATTCATATTTCTGAGATAAAACTGATCTGGCCTGCAGTTAACTGGCACCCAGAACTAGGGGGTGCAGACTTCAGAGAACAGAACCCCCATACCGCAGCGGCTGCTGCTCCTTCAAACTGTGCTCAGAGTCACCCCGTCCCCTGTGCCCTGGCTGGAGCCAGGCAGCCTGGGGTTGTCTCAGCCCAGCAGCCATGCATCTGTTCACGTGTGCAGTGTTGCAGGCACAGGAAATGTGCTGTCTAAAAGGCACAGTGAACCCCAACTGTGAGCAACTCACCGGCCTCAGCACTGCTGTCCCCTGGTCCGTGTGACATCTGCGTGGGGAGGTGTGATTTTCATAAACAGACTGACTCACTACCACCCTCTTCTTATGTCTGTCCACTAGGCTCTAAGGCAGCAAGTGCTTACTTGGCACCCTGCCCTGAAGCAAGGCAGCACACACAGGAAGGAGGCCTCCCCCCAGGCTACGGCCCCAGGGGCAGGGCTGGCGCCCCACCCACCCAGTGCCAAGGCAGTGGGTCCTCCCACCCCACGTTTGGTGTGAGGCTACACTGAGGTCTGTGCAGTAGTTCCAGGGGTCGTTACAGCCAGGACAGATTTCCATAAAACTGAGGTGCAGCTCTCCTATGTCAGAGATGGGCAAAGAGGGGCTCTACTCCTGGTCCTTCCTGTTGCCCGCCTCAGACAGTAAAGCAAAGCCAAAAGTCCAGCAGCAACCTTTGCACCTGCTGGCATGTTTGCTGCCGCAAGGGTGTTCAAGTGTGGCCCACACAGAAGTCGCTCTCTCATGAGCATGGCTTACCGAGGCCCTGGGTCTCTCAGACCAGTTTGTTTCCTTCCTACTGAGCAAGGGAAATGAGCAAAGGACAAAAATGTGTCATCTGAGAAACATACCTGGGATGGTAGAGACCAGGCATGCGCTGTGACCCCTATGAATCCTCCCAGCCAGGAACCCTGAGCCACAGGTCTCAGGGACACACTGGGGAACTGCTCAGATCCCTGCAGAGTGGATTCAGGCCTCTTCAGCTAGGCTCCCACCCCCAGCTCAGAAGGCAGGAACTAAACGTGTGCCCATGGGACAGTGGACACCTTTGGCCACATCCACCAGTGAACTGCTGGGTGGCCTGAGCATCCTGCTGGCTGTCAGAGCACTGAGCAGAGCTGGGGTCTGAATGGGCCTGAGAGCTGTGTGCTGGGTGAATTCAGTAAGTCTAAGACACTACGCAGGGAGCCAGACTCTGGGCTCTCACAGTGACAGGCCTCACGAGCTCAGCCCCCGGAGGTCTCTGGGGAGAGCCCACACTTAGGAACTGGAACATCACTTCTAGAGAACAGAACTATTCCCCTGTTCCACGCTTGATGCTATTATTAGTACACATCTGTATCTGAGTGAAGTCACCAAGGAAGAACTCAACTGGAGAAAAATGTGTTCATGCAGTCATCATTTCAATCTTTGGAAAAGGAAGCGAGTCAGTACACTGCCAAAGAACTCCAGAAGTCAGGAAGACCAAGAAGGAAAGTGGAAAGTATTTATCCTGGGAATGCAGGCAGCTCAGCTTTGTACACAGCATTTGACCAGCAGAATGCACAGGGACCAGAGGCCCCTCAAGTTGCTTCCTCTTCCCTTTCCCCTCAAGGGACGGGCAACCAGGAAGTCCCACTATGCTCGCTCAAAAAGCCATATGCTGTGGGGCAGAGCTCTGCGATGATGCCCAATAGACTTACTTTGTTCAGCTATAGTTTTTTTTCTAAATTAGTTATTAATGTTTAAAAATCCAGCGTCACACAAAAGCGCACATTTCCAACATGTCTAAAATAGTGGGTCTGCAGTGTTCATGGGTTGGGACCGAGTACTAGCATCTCACAGTGGGCCTTCCTTTCCCCTGCTTTTACCTACTGGCCTCCAACACCATTTAGATTTTGCTGCTGCATTTAGATAAAGAGGAAAGAACTGAGGAAAGGCACACACTGGGCTGGGTCTACTCACTGACCACGTTACTGTGGTCAACTTGCCACTTCGCTGAGTGTCCAGCGGATCACTGAAGCCCCAACTCTACCAGCCCAACAGCTCTCTCCACGCCTGTCACCCACCCCGCATCCGCCTCCAGGAATGTGGCCTCCTGCCCTGCCTTTGTGCCCTTCTGAGACGTGCTCTGTTCTCCAGCTGAAGACTTTTCTAAAATGTAAGTTCAGCCATGACCATTCCATCAGTCCCTCCCAGCTCTAAATCAATGGCTTCTCCAAAGCCCTGAAGACACAGAATCTCCAGAGATCCTACCCCCCACCCCACGTCCCTTCACTCCCAATGAAACTCAGCTATTTGTGTTTGCCAAACCTTCATCTCCTGAGCAGCTCGCTGGAACACCTGCTATCTAATCTACCCACTTCATTTGTTCTTCAAACCCTGCTCGGTTATCAGCTGTAAAGTGGGCCCTGACAGACTCCGCTCCCCATGTTTCACAAGCAAGTTCATGGGATTTGGCAGTGGGCTCACGTTGGGTGGCTTCTCCCAAAGCCTGTGCTTACATTACATGTCCCTGAGCTTGAAGTCCAGACCGGATAGTAAGGCTGGAAGCTCCTTCGCCATGAAGACAAATCCTGGAGTTGCAGCTGCTCCACCCTGCCAGGCCAGGCAAACACTTGTGACTTTACTGTTTCAAACTTTTCAACAGCAGGGACATTTAGGAATCCTGATGAGAGGCAATGTCAGGGTTGCGACTTCTAGAATTTACTGTGACATGGGTTTTTTGTGAATTTCTGCTAAATCTTCGTTATGTTTTCCTTAAGATTCTTCTTATTTATATATCTGTTGTTTCAAGTGAAAGAAACTTCAAAATGAAAGTGACCTAAGAGAAGAGAGAGGACAGACGAACCAGGCTGTCAACTCAGTGAACACACACAGAGGGAAAAGAGGACTGAGGCTCTGTCCGCTGGGCATGGCAGCCACACAGAGATAGTTTCTGTGAGGTCTGACAATGAACAAAGACTGAATCATATACAAAAAATTTGATCATAGCAAAGTTTCCCTTTCTGAAATTCTTTTCCATTACTTTTGTTTTTTTCTTCATTAGTTACTGAAAATAATTTTGTCATTTTAGGTTAGTGTTGAGAAACATCATCTTCTGGTGCCAAATATGCCAGAGACTCACGTGGCACTTCATCTCGAGATTATGGAGAATTGCTGCCACTCTGAGCCAAACTGAGTCCTTAATTGTCATAAACCACTAATTGAGAATGGGTTAAGTACAACACTCACTGGTTTAGATTTCTGAGAAGGCATTCAGAGAACACAGGTGGGGTTTGTGGAATAACTAAGCCAAGGTCACCGAAGGCCCTGATTGTCAGGACAGCGACTCTGAACTACAGTAAATGACAGAGAAGATGATCAAGAACTCTGACTATCCAAAATGTAAAACTTTTTAAGTATCAAAAACAAGGAAACCAACAAATGATAGTAAAAGTCAAATAAAATGGAGACAAATTTTTATAAAATGTATATAATTGAAAGGTTAATAGATTTATGTATAAAGAACTCAAATAAATAGATAAGAAAAACTCTAAGGTGCCAATAACCAGGAAACATTTGTATAACAAATAAAAGAAAAACAACAATATACTGTCTACCTATTACATCAGCAAAATATAGAAAAACTAGTGCTGGTGAGGAGAAGTGTGGCACACAGGCCAGTTTGCTGCTGGGACATGCCCTGGATTACACGTGGTCTTTGGGGAAAATAGCACAGGAATATGTTTCGAGGATCATAAAAATGTCTCAATTGCTCAGCCTTGCATTCATTTACTTTACTTCTGGAAATCTACTTAAGGAAACACTCTAAAACATGGAAAAAATCACAAGCACAATAATGTAATTGAGCCATTGTTTCTAGTAACAATAGCATTGAAAATAGCTCAACACTCAACAATGGGGAATGATTAAATAAATTTTGGGTACATCCTTGGGATTATTAAGTCATTAACTGTAAAAATTAGAAATAAAAATTAGAAAGAAACATGGAATATTTCTCTATAATATGAAGGTGGAAAAGAAAGATAGGCTATAGGCTATAAACAATGTACATACTTGTTTTTTATTGCTTTTTTTTTTTTTTTTTTTTTTCTTTGGGATAACCAGCAAC
>NW_022900923.1:48227754-48235955 GCF_012274545.1 Fukomys damarensis | reverse complement strand
TTTTTTTTTTTTTTTTTTTTTTGCATAGGGATTGAACCCAGAGCCACACAGGTGCCGGACAAGTGTTCTACCAGAGTTATACCTCCAAGCCCCAAAATGTAGTACTAAGGTTGAGATGAAATATACCAATTTACAGTTGCTTTAGTAGGCATCTCTGCCCATTTACTTTATATTGATCTCAATAAACTATTTGGTCCTTTGCTGTTATTTCCATATATTATATTCTATAATATTGCATACATATTAAATATCCTCAAATCCATTCCGAAAAATATGGAATGTTGTCAAACAACTCATAAGAAACAATATCGATATGTTTAGTTATGATAATAGGGTTATAATGTTTTTTATTTTCAAAATTTCTATACTATGGTTAGCTTGCTTTCCTAATTTAAAAAACATACGATAACCAAAGAAGTAAGTGACACGAAGAAACTGCAACCCTGTCTCACCCACCCCTTCGGTGTTTCTTCGGTATGCGATCTGAGAACACAGCCTCCTTCTCAGGGGCCCTTCACTTGAGGAAGAAACACAACTTCCTTCCCTGTGTACAGCCTGCAGGGTCAAGACCAAAGAAGTGTTCCCTTGCTCTGTGAAGACCCCATGCAACTTGAGGCCCAAAAACATTAACTAGTGAAAGACCATTTTGAAGACAGAGCTAGAACTGTGTGGTGGGGGGGCCTTGACCAAATTCAAAAAAGCTTGAGAGCAGGAGTGAGGAAGATCACCGTCCGCAAAGAACTGATCACAGGGACTATGGTATTTTTGTACCCCTTGCAACACACAGGATGCTCAGCCTGGACAACTTAGCAAGATCCTGTCTCAAAATAAAGGGCTGGGGGATACAGCTCAGTGCGAAGGCCTTGAATTTGGTTCCCAGCACACATACACGCACACACAAAAAAAGCTGCTTCTTGAAGATCGTTCACTGACCCACGCATTTGTTGTTGCCCAAATGTTTGGAGATGCTCACCGCTCAGGGTGCAGGGATTTCCCAGTGGCGAAACAAGGTCCCCACCCTCAGAGCAGCTTTCATTCTACGTAGAGGGAGGAGATGATGAATAAGTAATACAGGGAGTCGGGTGGGAAGCGCTTTAAAGACCAAGCCCAGAGAGAAAGGGAGTGGCTAGGCAGGGAAAGCAGCGGCTCTCAGCTGGGCCTGATCTGCAGGTGCGGCTCTCAGCTGGGCCTGATCTGCAGGTGCGGGCTGGGCAGGTGCAGATGAAGAGGCAGGCACTGCAGGTGGGGAGCAGCCAAGCCCTGGGCCTGGGAGGGGCCGGGTTCAAGGGCCTGCAGAACAGCAGAGGCTGGAGTGGAGTGTGTATGGGGAGAGCAGAACAAAAGCAGGGCAGCCCCCACAGGCCTCTTCAGGCTGAGCTGAGGGTTTGGGGTTTTGAGGTATGTTTCCAGCCACGGTGTGTCATAATCCAGCTTATGTTCTCAAAGGATCCCTGCCTGTGTGTGGAAACAGAAGCAGACGATAAAGGGTGAACACAACAAGTCAGATTCCAGGCCACTGCAGCTGTCCAGGCAAGAGAGAAGGTGGAGTTTTTAAAAACCCTGTGCTTTAGACTGGAGGTGTTTTTGTGAGGGTCAATGGCTCCTTCACAATCCTACCCCAATCTGGAGGTAAGATCTGCTTTGAAAGAAGGTGCATTGCAAAGGCGGAAGCATCTTGATACTAGGGAAGGGCTCTTACTGTCAGAGATAAAATGTCTGTCCAGACAGGTGTTTGGTAAAAAAATCTATGTCCTATGTGGCTAGAGGCAGTAACACCACATGAATCCCAGCTTTGCTTAGGTGCATGGCCATCTCGCTGCGTCTACACTGCAGCTCCCAACACAGGCCTGGCCTGGGTCAGAAAAGGCACCCAAGGAAGTGAGCCTGACCGTGGCTTCTGTACCCTAACTTTAAAGATGAAAAACAAAACCTGCCACACCCAGCATAATGGCCCTTCCCAGTCAGGATCCTATTCATACCGATTGGTGAGTATACCTTAAATTTACCAATTGTGTGACAAGGACCTTGTGGACATCCCCGTTCCAGAGACAAACTGAGCCAACACAGGTTTTATCTCACTTGGGGTGCGTGCTTTAAGGAAAACTAATACAAGGGCTTTGGCTGGTCTAAAGCAGTGGTGGCAAACCCATGGCACATGCGTTATTTGTTTTCTTTTAAGATAAAAGATGTTAATATATGAATTGTTTTTTATAAACTGTTTGTACTATGTGACAGTAAGTGGATTTTAGGTTACAGTATGGGCACTCGTCTCCGAAAGGTTCACTATCATGCGTCTAAACAATTGCAGCAATCAGGTAACCAGTACCAGATACTGCTCCAGCCAAAAACCAACCTGTAGTCAAAGTAGTGATAATGAGAAAGTGTCTAGTGCTGAGATGTTTCTGGGGAGGAAAAAAAGGACCATGTCATGCCTATGACTGCACCCATAGAGAGCCTCATGATATTTTTCTAATGTATGGAAATCTTTGATAGGCTTTCGGAAGCCTCTAGATACAGTATATAGACATACAGTGTAGTCGTATGGAGATAATGCTGCAGATGTAGATATGGTGTGCACACTGATATATGCATATACCTAGTATATACTAGATGCTTGTTATGTATTCACGTGTCTTGGCCTCTTAGCTTTATTATCTATCTTCCCAAAGTAGGAAACATGACAAGTCTGTGTGCAGTGTAAGTTTCTATATTGGGACCATCACGCAACTCCATCAGAGAGCTGCAGGAAGCTGCCCCCTATTCTGCTGAGAGATCCCGACCAGATAGGCTCAGTGACCTGCTCTTTCATTGTTCTACTGAATAATGCACAAAGGTTACGCACAAACACACAGAGGACAGCTTGACTTGTTTCTCTTTTTTGGCTCTGTCACATCTTGGCAGGGGGACAGAGCTGGGTGGCTCTCAGAGCCACGTACGCTCCTCACTCCTCCGTGTCACACCCAATCACAGCTGCCACCCCACAAATTCAGGGGTAACCGGCTCCATGCCACAGTCATTTTCTGGTGACAGAGTTCTATGGATTCCAAGGCTCTGAGAGGAACTGAGGTAGATTTAAAAGAGGTTTTTGCTGTCTACCCAACAAGCGCAGGCACTTTTTAAAAGCATGAATATAGCTTCTAAGTATGTAAAATTGACATCACTTTTTAAATCTTTTAATCTCCTTTTCCTTGTATCCCACACACCCTTCCCATTTCCATACAATCCCTGTTGCTTCCTTCTCCTCAGTACCTACCCATCCCCTAAGCCCTGCTCTGCTTCCCGTCACCATTTCCAGGGTCTATTCCTGATTGTTCCTGGTGATCTGCTGGATCTGTGGCCTTCCTGTTTACCCATCAGCCCTTGGCTGATCCAGGGTCCCCCACCAGTCAGTGACTCTCATTCCTGCTCAGGTGACTTGGTGATTCTGGCCCAGTTCCCTCCTAGAGGAGGAGAACTGCATCTGACCTCCGTGTGGCTTTTCAGTATCCAAGGACACTGCAGGAACTCTGAAAAGTCAGAGGGAAGGAGATTAGTCCTCAGAACACAGTGGGTGTTTGCAAACCGAAAAAAGGAACCCGGCGATGTTCGCAGAAGGGAATACTCTGCAGTAGCTGGTATTTACCAGGCTCCACTGGGTACTGGGAGGAAGTGGCTGCTCTAACCCCAAGGGGGAAATGCTCTCCCTTGAAAGAGGAAAATGGAACTCTTACTACTTTCCATTAGCAGCCTTCACAAAGCCAGCCTCACTGGGAAATGCTAGCACAAGCACTCTGGAGCCCCCAAGGTAAGTGTCAAGGCCCAGTCTGATTGCCCCCAACCCCTAAGCATAGATCAGGACACAGATCAGGTCCCCCACTGGCAAAGTTCTCCTCACTTCCCATGCCACGAGGGCCAGCACTAAATGGCCAGGAGCCCCCGAGGGAGGCATGGGGAATAGTGAGGAAGAAGTGGAAAAGGCTGAATGGCACCCTGGAAAGAGACAGAACCGGGACGGGGCCAGCGGACCGGCTGCTGTGCCAGCACTGCCTTCCCAGCTGTGCAGCTGTGGGCAGTTCCTCAGCCACCCTGCTTCTTGGCATCTGTTTTCTTAGTAAGATGGGATATTCTTACGGTTCTGCTCATGTCCTTGGGTGGCTGAGAGAACTGCACGGAGTGACAGATGGACAAAGGTCTCACGTGCTGCCCAAACGCTGGCTGTCACTCTCACCCACACTGCAATCAGTAGACAGTGTCCTGGAGTCCTGACCTCACCCCTCAAACCACTCCCTCAGCTGCACTTCCACCTGAGGACTTCCCGTCACCCCTCTCCATCTGCTACTCAGCACACACTTCCGCAGTTTTGGTGGAAGACCCTACAGTATCTGGTCAGAGGAGCAGCAGCAAGCTTGCCTGGCAGAAGTGGGGAGAGCTAACCAAGCCACACCTGAGCTCCCTGCTCCCACATTCTCTATGCTCTGAAGGCAAAGACTTCACCCTCAGCAGCTAATTTGCCTGCTAGGAGGGTGAGGCTGGCCCCAGCTGAGTCATATTTTCCATTTAGTAAAATGAACATCTGGTTGCTGTGTGATGCCTTTTGTGTACAGTCTTCTCAGTCACCTCACCTGCGGGCTGATTCTGAGGTTTAAAGCACTGCAGAAAGGGCAGTTGTGGACACCCCACCCCATCATGTGCCACTTCAGCACGGTGCAAAAGCAGCAGTAGCCGGCCAGCATGGTTTCAACATCACATGTAAATTCTAAGGAAGAACAAGAGGGCAGTGCAGAGTAGCCACACCAGAGTGCCCACAGCCATTCACATGAGAACTCGTAAGTTTCCTAAATACAAGAACTCAAAGGGACCCGTGGGTCCCAGGAGCCACCCTGCAATTTCAACACACACACACACACACACACACACGCACGTGCACGCGCGCGCACACACACACACACACACACACAGAGTGTAACTGAGCAGTGGCTTAACTTTCTAAAAACCTTGGCTTCCTCATCTGCAAAATAGGGAGAACAGCAAGACATGTCCTGCCAGGGCCTCAAGGTTACTATGACAACCGAGTGAGAAAACAGACATGCAAGTGCTTTGCTGACCCACAAGGCACAGTCCAAGTGTAAGTTACTGTTATCCAACAAAATGGCCATGACAACAGCACAGAAATCTGGAAGTATTTTATTCTAATTCATCAATGGACTTGCATCACACCTTGATTTGCAAAGAATTTAGGGCAGTTGCCTGTGCTTGAATAATTTGTAAATAAACTGCTCCAAGGAAGTTACACAAATACCACGATGACAGGTAATAAGCTCATGGATAAGAAAACTGCAGTTTTTTACTATTGTTTTGCTCCTATTTTGGCTTTTGAGTTTGCCTTTTAGGGAAGAATTAAGCCTTCTCCTAGAACCCTCTCAGCTCCCACGTGCGAAGCTTCCTCTCTCCAAACCTGCGCTCCTTGTTTTCCTGGCCCCCAAGCTGCTTTGGAAAGCCAGAGCTATTTCAAATTCTGTTCAGCTAAGACCTTGAGGCATCCCCATCAGCCTTGCGGGGCAGGGTGGGGGGAACCACAGGAGTTTCCAGGACACACAAAGACTCATTCTGTCACAAGGATATTTACCAACCCGGCCCGTGGGAGTGTGCCAGGATCAGGGTGAAAGAGCAGAGCTGGGACAGCCTTGTGCTTCACTGCTGGCACATGCACCCTCCTCTATTATTAGCAACCGAGGCAAGATGCCACCAGAGCTGGGGACAGCCCTTTGTGTCACGGAGGAGGAGACAGGAAGAGGTGTGTGTGCTGGAGAGAAGCAGGTGGAACCGTCTGAGGTTTCCTGGGGGGCGGGGGAGCATCAAGCAGTCTCTCCTTCCTCCTCAGCTCTCTGATCTCACACAGGCCTAGTAGGATTAGAAAGCCCTGGAACCCAGGGCACCCTGGCTATAGCTCAAGGTGCAGCCCCTATACCTCCCAGGCCCATTTCAGAGTCACACAGCCCCGTTCTGCCAACATCCCCAGGCTTTAGGATGCACCAAAAGCTGCAAGCCAGAAAACCTACAGAAACAAAATGGGTAAAAGGCAGGAGAACCCCTCCTTCTGGGGCAGGGATGCAATTTACTGCATTCCTAATGCACTCAGGCTTTCTCTGCACTGTGACTGCCATTAACATGCAGCTGCTGTACCCATCACCATGGCCCTGCACCAGGCAGGGGCAGCGGTCTCCAGGTGCAGACAAGAAACAGTCTTGGAGAGGCAAGTGAGTTCCCCAGGGGAAGAACGTGGGAAACACTGACTGAAGACGCCAGGACTGAGGGGGAGATGAGGCGTGACACTTTGCACATCTTGGGTCATTTCCCTTAAACGGGGATTTTACTTGTAAGAGTTGACTTGCTATCACATACCTATGCAGACATTACTTAAGGACTTCACAAGACATTAAGTGAAAGAATTTTTAAAAAGATATGGCCCCAGTCAATGGTAGAGCTCAGATTTAGATAGTTCGTCCAATTGCATTCCGTACTCTCTAGCTACGTGCATCCAAATGCCAAATCAGGAAATAGAAGGTAACAAAGACTGTTTCTGACCATTATTCACACGAAAAACATTTTACTAAAGAACTAATAACTAAGCACTGGATAGGACAAATTGGCCTAAGAAAATCAAATAAAATGACACAAAATGCAAACTGGCTGTGAAGGCACACAGGAACCAAGGCAACTACTCAGTGTTCAGACTCCAAACTCACAAGGGAAAAAACTGCAATCCCTGGCCCGTGGCTGCAGCTCTTTCACTGTGTCCTGCCACGGAGGCCAGGTGCCGCGCGGGCCCTGGCAAGAAGCTGGCTCGGCTAGTCTGGTCTCAAGGCTGGAAACCAGGTCCCTGAAGCCTGGCAGATGAAGGTGTGTTCTGGCTCTGCCACTTACACGCACTGCGACTTCACACACTGGTTTTCCACCATCTGTAAATGAGTTTGGGACACGGCAAGGATTATAGGTAAAGGGGCTCCTCAACTAAGTTCACGGTAGACCTACTCTGGCTGCTCTCTGCTCTCTGGAAGGAGCTTCCCGTGAAGAGTAACGACAGAGGCACCGGTCAACACACTCCCAGCTAGGCAAGTGGAGCAGGCACAGTGCGAATGCAGAGAACAGGGCACCCCAGGGGCAAGCTCCCGCTGTGGTGCTGCTGCGTTGAGGAGAGCACACCTGCTAAGAAGGCACAGATGACCCTGGCCGGCTTCTTCAGGGACTGGTGCTTCTGTCCCAAAGGCCGGCTTCTTCCCCAGGCAGAGCGCTCTCCCTCCGCCTGTACCTCCTTGCTGTCTGCTTGGAAGAGAGGCAGTGTCTGTCCAGAATTTCACAAAGTTGTCAATTTCCATTTGTAAAAATGAAAATGTACCAAAGTTCCAAAGAAAATGGTCCCTTTTCTAATGTAACTGCCGGTCTCCCCTCTTCCCTCCCCACCTCAGATCTCCTTTTAAGTCTCTTTTAAGTCCTTTTAAACCTGAGCTGTGATATTCTGCTCCTGGAGGTTGGGAGGAGCCTGACTTTCGGGGCACAAAGCTGGGTCCCTGTGGCCCCGGCTCCACACTAATTTGGCAACCCCAGTCAGTCCAGAAAAACAGAAGAATTAACCACATAAACTCAAAAATAGCATCAGGCTCTAAATGTCCATGGCCTCGAGTCGGTTTCCAAAAACAGGTTAAATTGTAAGGACCTACCTGTCAATGTTCTACTATTCCCTTTCCTCTGGCATTTGAAGGAGAAACCAAGAGAACAGTGCGGCATGTTCTCTCTTCTCAGCAACTTTGCAAAGCACTATGTTTAAAATTCCACATGACAGTTAAAAAAAAAGCACTTTTAAATTGCTTAGGCAAAAGCCTATTAAGGGTAACCCTAAGTGATTTTCCCTTCTTTATAACACGGATTTTTCAGGTCACCTATAATGGACATGCAACATTTTAAAAATAATCTGAAAACTTAATGTTTTCAACTCTGTTTGGGGGAAAAGGTTAGGAAGGCGTCCAGCTCCCGAAAACCCCCTTTCGGCCATGTAAACGCGTCCATTCCCGGAGAGAAGCCCTGGGGACAGCCAAGAGACAGCCACGCGGGGCAGGACAGGGAAGTGCAACGAGCCCGAGGCTGCAGCCCCCACTGCTGTCCACGCCGCAGAGACAGGGCGACCAGTCCCTCCGCCAGGTCAGGGTCACCGCGGGAACAGAGGC
>NW_022900923.1:48205133-48227322 GCF_012274545.1 Fukomys damarensis | reverse complement strand
CCCGCCCCGCCCCTTTCCGTGACGCGCGCTGCGGCCCGGCCTGACGAGTGGGCCCAGCCAGGCTGCGGGCAGGAGGAGCGCGTAGGAAGCAGAAAGGCCGGAAAGGATAAGAGCCTTTCCAGAAGCTTGAGACCCTAAATCCTTCTTGGCAAAGACGTGGGCATCTGAGACGCAGCAGGAGGCACAGAAATGCGTCAGTTCTTCCCCCAAGAGGGAAAACGCTAAACGCTTTAGGTGCTCTTCTCCGGAACAGCTGGTGAACTTAGTGGTGAGTCGTCACCTACGCTAGGCACAATACTTAAGCAAAAGGAAAGCAGCGACCCCAGTGTGCAGGGAGGCAGAAAGTGGCCGCCCAGGCTCCTCAGCAAGGACCTGGCTCCTGGCTTGGCCAAGTTGAGAAGGAACTAAGCCCAGGCACTGCTGTCTGAGTCGTGTTAAGGGCCTCTGATCACAGGGTGGTCCCCCCCAGCCCGCTGGCCACAAGAGCTGGCTGTCCCTGGGCTGAAGGAAGGGAGTGGTTTATCCCCAACCTGGGTGAGCACTGCCTCTCCCACATGGGCCCACACCTTGATTAATCTATAAGGGGTCCTGTCCACCCCTGAGGTCCACAACACCTGGAGATACCCTCTGAAATCCCCACTGCGCAGAAATCATTCCTGCCATTCAATAATATGTGATTCGGATAAGCGCCCTGCTCAGAAAATTAGCCACCTTCAGAACCTCACTACCAGGGCAAACCCAGAGATGGAGAAAGACTGCAGTCGACAGGTGCTGCTGCCGGTTCCAGGGAGAACCTAGACTAGAGGACTCCTTTCCTTCTGGCCTGTGTCCTCTGATACATCTGGGCTCACCAGCAAGTTGGCTACTGCAGGCAGCACTGTCTTTAAGACCCCGCAGAGGAGGCAGGAAAAGGAATCTTTGTGTGTGTGTGTGTGTGTGTATTACACAAGAGAGTCTGTGTCCATTCACAGCCACCCTGACAAAGGCACAGTCTCACAGAGGGTTGAAAATTTAATAAATCCAGAGCGCAGATCCACCCCGGGCCCGCCAAATGTCAAGCTATTTTCCCACAACTGTCTGGGGCCTGCAGGAAAACACCTACATCATCAAGGTAAAAGATTTGACTCCAAAATTAATCTTTTATTTTAAAATCCAATTTGCATACTTTTGCATTGTGCAGATTCGGAGCTGGGCTTTATCCTTCCCCAACAGCAACATTTAAATGCCTCAGTCTGGGCACTGAAAAAGTGAGCAAATACAGGCCTAATAGCTGGCCATCTTCTCAGCAACCCTGCAGAACTCACTTTCCAACTCTCCAGGTAGTAACTCGACCTCCCTGTGCAAAACAAATGTCTGTCTTTCAGCCTCTGTCTCCAGTGTCAAGCTAGATTCAATGCCATTAAATGAAAATTCAGCTTCAGAAACAGTGTAGCAATGGAAGCAGGCCACCCAAAGGGCTGCCTAAGAAGCGTCTCATCCTCCCAAAGGATCCCAGGCAGCTGTTTCCCCACCAATGAAAGCACCACCCCCGGCAGACCAGAGGACAGTGCACGATTGCCAGCCATTGCTGCCTCCATCCCACTCCTGGAGATTCAGACTTCAACAGCTCGGAGTGCAGTCTGGCACAAGATTTGCTGGAGCTCCCTCCTGTTTCTCAAATGTAGCCAGCTGAGAGCTACTGGGCTGGTGTTTGGACAAAGTGGCCCAAAGGAGCTAGGGAAATGTAAGTAACATTCAGCAAGCCATGGGGTTCTTGTGAAAAGAGACACCCAAAGGGACTTGCACGTGTTGGCAGTGAAAAGTGAAAAGCGAGGCAGTGAGGCACAGATGCCTCTGGAGCCAACCAAGTGGAAATTTGCATCCTGGCTCTCTAGCACTTTGCTGACTGTGTGACCTAGGCCAAGCCACTTAATCCTCCTGAGCCTGTTTCCTCATCTGTACACTGGACATAAGAATGCTTCTCTCATAGGCTGCTGCTGGAATTAGCTACATTAGGATGTTTTCTGGCACACACTAGGTCCTCAGTGAATGATGCCTGCAACTGTTAAACAAAATGCCCCAGGATTCATGTGTCTGATGTGAAAAAAAGATGCCATGTGCTGAGAGTCCCCTTCACGGTAGGCCCTTGTAGTGAGGAGGACTCTACTTCTTTGTGGAAGAGCAGTGGAAGCTGAAGGAAACAGAATGGTGTGGTAAGGCAGGCAGGGCAGCAGCTCAGGCATGCAGGACACCTCCAGCCTTTGTCCCCAGGAGTCTAGCCCCAGAAGGTGCTATGTATTTAGAGGGAGAGGCCACAGTTCTACTCCCAGAGTGGGTGGCAGTCCCACTGGATTGAGTCATCCCAAGACAGGTCTTTCTGCTAAGCACTCACACCTACCTTCTCCTCCTCTTCAACTGTGATGCTCTTGTGGAAGCAAGCCCCAGACGGCAGCCAGCATCACAACCTGCCACCTGTCTTATATGAATGTGTGGACTTGGGTGGGAGAGACGGATCTTGGGGTTCTGTGACGGGCATCTCAGGCAGAGGGGTGGGCGAAAGAATCTCAGCCCTGAACCACAGCTCCCACGCGTGCTCTGAGCAACCATGAAAGAACCTGCTCCAGCAGGATCACTTTTCCGTTTCCCTTCTCCCCTTAATATCTATAGATTTGATGGGCCTCTTTATCTGCATTATTTTTGTGATGTTCAAAAGAGCCCTGTGAGGCAGGCAATGGCAGAGATTAAGATCACTCCAATAAAAAACAGAACAAGAAAGCAATAGAAAACAAGCTCAGGCAGACCCCATGACTCATCCCAGGTCACATTACGCAGAATCAGAAACAGGACTTGAACCTATGTCTCTCTATCAAGAACCACTTCCCTCTTCCATGTTATGGCCCCTTGCCTGGCCCATTTCAAAGGCTCTGCTGCATGCTGGGTAGTATAAGCCATCTGTGAAACAGGGAGAGCATGATATGGGATGAATCTAAGCTCTAGCTGAGCTCAAAGTGCCCCTGGTCAGATTCTCAATTCTGGAACTTAGTTTGGGAAACACATCTCTCCCTCTTTTCTGTGACTTTCCCTTTGTTCATCTGAGACCCAGGCAAAGCCACCTGGCCAAGAACAGGGTGAAGGAGGACCAAAAACCAATCCCCAAGCATCTTTGGACACCTGGGCCCCAGAACACAGCTTTCGTTGTACCAAATCTTCTTTTGTAAAAAGTAAAGAAAAAAAGGTAAACCAAGGCATTTTGCAAAGTTTGTTCATTGCTGGCCCAAAAAGGGCAATGTTAAAATTCTAGTCAAAGAAGGCACAGATATCCTGCAAATTCCCAGAACATGCCGTACTGATGAACCATCTGGCTTTCTGGGTGTCAGGGAAATTTCCAATCCAAAGAGGAAATGAGCTTGGAAAAGGAGAAAAATGATGCCTTTACAGCACTCAGTTTTCACCAATTGAGAATTCTCTGTCACCCTTCCAATCAAGTACTGGATGCTGAAGCCATTAGGACAGACCCAGAGAAAGGCATAGACACCACACCAATATTTCCAGGATGGAACATGGCAGCAAGTGTGGAATCAACCCCTTAGAACAGAGCAGGAGTAGCACTTGTTCATCTTTTGTTACCCATACGACACCAGTTGGCTTGCCTGGCACAAGGCTTCCAGAAGGGACCAGCAGCCTGCCAGGCCGAGAGCCTGTACAGAATGCCTACATGTGCTTCACAGAGCATCACCTTCTACTGAGCAGGACAGAAAGGGCAGTCAGGTCTGGTGTGTTTGGAATCGGAGGCTCTCAGTAAACACATACATGGCTTCAGTCCGTACAAACTGGACATCACACTTGCCCAACCAAGGCCTGGGATCTCTAAGCTCATTCTCCTCAGGCAGAGTCCTTTCCACAGCAGAGGATACTGGTGACCAAGACTTTCGGAAGCAAGAGTGTCAGGCCTACTGCTTTGAAAATGATATTCTCATGCATGACTTTATTTGTTCTTCCTGGAGGGGCCACACATCGGCAGTTGCTCACTGCTAGCTTGCAGGTAAGACAGCCCAACCGGGGAGGTCTCCGCTTGCTTGGAGCACACAGGTGGGGCCAGAGTCAGAACAGCAGGGACAGTGTGCTGTCCACTGATCCCAGAACCCTGCCTCCCACCCGCTCACTGTTTACACCATGGGCCAGTGTTCTCTGGGTAGGAGGGCACTGACCTTAAAACCGGCCAACTGCAGACAAGAAAATTATTGGCTTCTTTTCCTACACTTTTTTTAAATTTTAATTTTTAATAAAAGACAGGGTCTTGCTACGTTTCCAAGCTGGCCTTCAAGTCCTGGGCTAAAATGATCCTCCTCTCCTGCCTTAGCAGCATGGACTATAGGTGCATACCATTGTGGCCAACTTCCTTTTCCCTTCAAAAGCCTGGGCAGACAAGAAACCAAAGTGGAGAAGGAAGGAAGGAAGCAGCCTTTGAGGGGACCAGCACTGCAAGAGCACCCTCCAGAAGCCCTTGCATCAGCATCACCTCCCGAAGACTAGACATGCCAATGTCTGTCTCTAAATGCAGCCTGTCTTCTTGGCACTGGCAGGGTACCTTAACCGCCTTTCAGTGTCTCCCTTCAAACTCTGGCTCAGGCTGAGCTTGACATTCAGCCCCCAGGCTCATCACAGTGCTGCGTGGCCCACCCCTGCCCGAGTCCTGGTAGCACTAGCTCACTCACCATTTCCCGGTCCTGCCGCGTCCTCTCAGGTGTCCTGGCCATTGCCCACACAGATCTATCAACTTGGAAACGTGTTTCCCTCTGTGTCCAGCCACTGAAGTCCAACTCAGTAGTGAGGACCAGGCCCAACTGTCTCCTCTTCCCTGGAGCCTTCCCAGAGCCCCTAAGCCCCAGGGTTCCAAGCAAGTCCAGGGCAAAAGTCTCCCCTCACCACCTGTGCCCACGACACCCTGCCTTGGCCACCCAGGCTCCCGAGTCTCTGCGACTCAGTGATCTGACTGCATCTCTGTGACCAATGACACCTCCAGCTCCCCAAGGGCAGACAGCAAGGCTGGCTCAGCTGGACTGTTTAGCATGTAACAGGTGTTTAGTTCAATGTTTACAAAGTGAACACACAAGTTAACTAATTACAAGCCTGAAGACACTACATACAGGTTAAGTATCCTTCGTCCAAAATGCTTGGAGATAGAATGTTTTAGATTTCAGATTTTGGAATATCTTCGTGTACATGATAAGATTCTGGGACTGGAACCCAAGACTAAAGATGAAATTCATGTATGTTTATATATACTGTATGCCTACAGCCTGAAGGTAATTGTATACAATATTTTTAGTCTGCCTGTGTTTTGAGTGCCCCCCATCACAGGAGGTCAGGTTGGGATTTTCTGCTTGAGACCCACATGCTGGCACTCAGAAACTTTCGGGCTTGGGATTTTTGGATTAGGGATGTTAAATATGTACAAGAAAAAGAAATTCTACCTGTGGTTTTGAAGCTGGGGTCATGAAGCCACTTGCTGCTGAGCTCTGCAGGGAGTTGCTAGGTAGCAGTAGGAAAGGGGAACAATAAAGGAACTGGTGATGGCAAAAGCAGGGGAGAGCAGGGGAAGATAAAGTCACCACTATGAGATGTCATTATAGAAACCAACCCCAGAAGAACAAGGCAAGTCACTACACGAAAGAGGATGGCCCATCTAGCATGGCAGAAATGCAACCCCACCCACCCCACCCAGACACACACACATACACACCCTTACACACCTTTCACCAGGGAACTTGAAGAGAACCCAAGGGAAAGTCATGCAGGCTAGCAGGCTTCCAAACCAGTTCTGTCTGCCATAATGGGGTGCTGGAGGTGGGTGGCAGGGGGCAGGTCACAGAAACATCTGCTCTTGAATCAACAAGGCTTTGGCTCACCAAAAAATGCCCCCAATTCCTTAGCTACCCAGTGGGCCTAATTTCATTTCTG
Source organism: Fukomys damarensis (assembly GCF_012274545.1). Classification (NCBI taxonomy): domain Eukaryota; kingdom Metazoa; phylum Chordata; class Mammalia; order Rodentia; family Bathyergidae; genus Fukomys; species Fukomys damarensis. The sequence continues at coordinate 48,221,382 of NW_022900923.1, read as the reverse complement.
GGCATAGCTGGTGTTGAGTCAAAAGGTCATGATTAGTCTCAAAAGAACGTGGAAAAACTCCCTGGAGCTCAAAGACATCCCAGCCCAGATTCAGGTGCTCTCAAGCATTTCACAGTGGTAAGTGTCAAGCTCAGAGCTGGGGACCCACCCTGGCCTTTAGGGAAACATGGGAAATTCAGAAGGATCAGACCACTCAAGCCCTTTAAGTGGGAAAAACACAAAGTCTGACGCTGCTGCTCCCCAGCCTCTAGGACCCTGCCTTCCTCCAACACATCCCCCACCCCACACAGAACCAGTGCAAGAGAAGCCTCAAGACAAGCAGCCAGCTGCTACACAGCTTCTCAGAACCAGAACGGTACCGCTGGCCATGTCTCCTGTCCACCTGGGTGTCCTTTGTGAAATACAAGGTATAATTGTGCACAACACCAAACACAGACCCCCAGAAGAGTTTGGGTGTGCGTCCACCCTTCCTGGAGGTTGTCCCAGGATGGTGTGCGGTTGTCATGGTGCCCTAGGAACTCAGTGTTGCTGGCTGAGATGGGGATGGGAAGAGATGGAGCAAGTTCGATGGGCCCAAAGCCAGGCAGGGAAGGCAAGTGCTACTGCCAGGAAGCCTGGACCAGCAAAGCCCTGAGCAGCTGGCCTCAGGCCAGGGTGCCATGGTCTGAACCCTCTAGGAGGGATGTGACCTTGGGCTGACCCCCTGTCTCACCAATGCGGTGCAAGTCATCTGTCTGCTTCGGTTGTAGTATATTTGTAGACAGGGAACAAAAACGAACACCTGAAAAAAAAACCTTCCTATATGTCATTCACACTTGGGCTAAAATACACTCAGCATGGAGCAAAATAAACTGGTCAGCAAGAAAAGGCAGAAATAGTGCAGAATGCTGCCAAATGTTCAGACGGCCAGACATGGAGCCGTAAATTACTTTTTTTTTTTTAACCTCCAAAAATATATCCTCTTTAATGTTAATTGAGTGCTACACAAGAGAGACATAGCTAAAGATGCACATTACTTTGATTTGGGTTTATACATTACATATTTAATCACTTACTGAGAATGTTATTTCAAATAATCTCATCAGGAAAATGACGAAAAGATTCTGTGATTTTTATGCCACAACCACTACTGTTATGAGGTCATTTAATACAAAACAAATTATACTGATTCATCTTTCCATTTGCCCATTCATTATAAATACAAATTAAATATAGTTTTAAAACATTCTCTAAAAATTTGTCAAAAATTAGCAAAATATACCTTCTATTTACAAAGCTAACATTTCATATTAAAAGAATATTTGTAAGCATGTGATATCACGACATGCAGCTCCATTTCGTAAATTACTCTTGAACAGAATGCTTTCAGCCTCAGGATCTGTGGCTCCCAACCTCAGATGGAAACAAAACCCACCCACTGTCCTTATCGAGCTGCCAAGGGGGCTGACCGAAGGGCACAAGAGGCTTATCTGCCTCCTGCCAGGCCAGGCGTTTCTGGCCCCCAGCTCAGGGGCCAGCCGGGCTCTTTTCTGCCTCCACAGCATCCTCAGAGGTCACAGGTGCCCCCTCTGGAAAGGACGTGGGTGAGCCTCACGGCCAAGGCTGCCTCTGGATTTATCGACGTGAAGGAAGAGCACTGAGGAGCCCTAGCAAACCCTCCTGGGGACACAGCGCCCTCTCCCCGGCAGCCTGGCTGGGGCTGGCTTGGCTGGCTATGATCACCTACTGCCAGGGGCCCCAGGTGTGGCCTCTGCTCAAGCCAAGAGCCTCCTGGGGAGCCCAGCCCACATCTGTCCCCCCAGGCATTTGGGGAGGAGTCCACAGAGGCCTGCTCTTCCCTGCAACAACTACTCCCCTTATTTGAATTTTTTTGCACAAACGCATTTACTGTTTGCTTTATGGTACACAGAAAAGGCATTCAGAGAAAGAGTATCTGTGTTTTTTTAAAAATAGAATTTATTTTGGCCCGGGGATTTAGCTCAGTGGTGCTGCCATCAGCCTTACAAGCACAAGGTCCTGAGTTCGATCCCTGGCACCAAAATAAATAAAATAAAATTTATCTTTAACTGGTATATAAAGCATCAGTGTGGATCATGTGATGTTCTGATATCTCTACACACCATGTAATGTTTCATTCAGACTAAACATCAATTTTCTAAAACATCATTTCTACATGGTAAAAATTTTTACAATTATTTCTTCTAGTTTTTTGAAATGTACAGTATGTTATTATCTACAAGTTACCCTGTCCCTTTTGACACTGGGTCTCACTATGTAATTCAGGCTGGCTTTGAACTTTTGGCAATCCTCCTGCCTCAGCCTATGGAGTGCTGGGATTATACACTGCTATGCTCAGCTTTTAATTTCCCCCATTTTTAATAAGAAACTAGGAAAGCCCCCAGTAAACCTAAACTTTCTGTGGGGAAAACAGCAGAAGATACCACATCACAGGCTCAAGCCCATGCCAAAATATAAAATGGGCTTCATACTTCTGATAGGGCCGAGTCCCTTTGAAATGACAAACCAAGTTGATCATGTTACTGCAACCTTTTGTTTGTCCCTACAACTCTTGAGAGCCCCAGAAAGGCACAGCACCCCTGTTAACTTCAGAGGTGACAAATCACGCTGGCACAGGAAATTCAACAGCTGGACACAGCCCCGGAGCTGCTCCTCAGAGCTCTCTAGTGACCGGGACTGGTGCCCGGGGACCGTCCACTGGCTTAGGGTCCCATGTAAGCCACACAGAAGTCACCCCACTCTGGCACATCTGGCACTGGGTGATACAGGTGGGACACCAGCAGAGGAGGGGAGGACCCACCACCACCGCCACGGCAGCTCTGGACATACAGGTGCTGTCCATGCTACCCGGGCCCATCACCCTTAGAGGATGCTGGGACAGCCGGGCTCAGGCCCTGCACGGTCAGACATGCTAGTGCAGCTGGCTGAGGCCGTGGCCGACCTCCGGTGCCAGCTGGCACTTGCCCCGTCGCCTCTCGCCTGCCTTTGGAGCCCCACCAACAGTTCTTGTTCCTTTTCCTCTGCCAGAGCCATGAACCAATAGAGGCTGGTATGGCTCTGCTTAGTCAGACCAAAGAGACAGATGCAGACAGGGTCGGTGGGGTCCCGGAAAAAACCAGCCCAATGTCTCTTTGACCCCATGCGCAGCCCCTTGATTCTCCTCCCAATATCCAAGCTCTCCCCGCTCTGCTGACCGGTCTATCCCACATCCCACACTGGGGCCTGGGTTCATTCTGTGACCTCCTCACGGCATTCAGCAATTACTGATCAAAACAGCTCTCTCTAAGGAGACATGTGTAGCTTTACAAAAACTCCTGAAGCCACTACGATGCGTTCTCTTGCCAAGACATCTGACAACTGGCCTATGTTTAAAGTCCCAACTAATAATCTCTTAAAAGCACTTTACACACACACAAGAGGCAATGAATGACCAAAAAAGTCATGAGGCCAGTGTGAGGTTTTTGTTTTTCAAACAAGTTGGAATTTATCCATTCAAACAAGTAAGATTCTTTTCAAATGTTCCCATTCCCACCCTTAGGATGCTCTGCACTTGACTTCACTGGGGCTGAGTGGGCTCAGAACATGTTCAGAAACGCCTGACAGAGAGCAGTCCTCACTTCCCCTTGCATTGTGCCATGCAGGATAAACTCAATAAGCACCTAGGCGGGCCAAGGGGGAAGCCTGCGAAGGTAAATGGAACAAAGTTGGTCCTGGCAAGGCGCGCGCTATCTAGGGTGAAGGAAGAACAAGAGAACAGGTGTTTGAGCACACGCCCTCCATTTCATCGGGCAACACAACTGACATGCTGCACTGAAGGTGCACCCAAGTCCTCCTAACTGCTGAGACAGAAAGAACTAAAGGCAACTGAGCCAAGTCACACAGCCAGGAGGTTCCAGGATGGTCCTGGCCCAGGGCTGCCAGGCCCACACGCCCGTCCCCTCACCACAGCAGGGCAGCTCCCTGCAGTCAGTCAGCAGGTCCTCCAGACAGGAGGCTGAGGGAGGAGAGGCCACGTGTCCTGACCTGCGTCAAGCACTCGCCTCCTGTTTACCTCTCATCAAGAGTCTCTGACAGGCCTGGTGGGCAGGGAGCATTTCCTCAGACATAAAGCAGGGCTTCTTACACTCCTACTATTTACGTCAGCTGAGAAAGACAGGCAGACACTCGGACACACTCGCGCACACCTTCTGCACTCACTCAGGACAGTGCATCTATTCACCCGTCCACTGGGAGGCCTGGCTATCAGGCCTTCATCTCAACACGTCAAAGCCAGCTTCTTACAATAGCCCGAAGGTGAAACCAATCCCGCATCCACTGACGGACAGACGCACGAACAAAACGTACACACAAACAAGGGAGTGTGACTCAGCCTTCTTAAAAAGGAAGGAAGGACATTCTGAACCACTCTACAACACGGGCCAGCACTGAAGACACTGTGCCAGGTGGAACAAGCCAGCACTAAAGGGCAAGGACCACGATTCCACTTGTGGAAAGAGCCCAAAGCAGTCAAATTCATGGAGACAGGGAGTAGAATGGCAGCTGTGGGGGGCTGGGGAAGGGAGGAATGGGGAGTTATTATCCCAAGGTAGTTTCACTTTTTGTGTCTGTGGATGGAACCCAGGGCCCCATGTGTATCAGTCAAGTGCTCTGCCACTAAGCTACACCCTCCCCCACAGCCACCAGAGGTCCAATTTTGCAAGGTTAAATGAATTCTGGAGACCATGGTGTTGATAGGTGCATGAAATGTATTTAATGCTACTGAATTACATGCTTAAAATCATCAAAATGGTGAATTTTATGTTATGCATGCTTTGGCACAATTAAAAACTGTTCCCTCTCTTTGGGGTAAAGATGCATAGTTTCTTTGTCAAATGATCTTTGATCATGTTCATAAGGTTAGTTTCTTGTACTATCTTTCCAAACCCAAGTCACAGGGCTTTCAATGGGAGAGGCAAGGGCCAGGCCTGGCATCAGCAGGCCAGGCCAAGGTCTGCATGCATAGTAAGCAGGTTTTCTAAAATCAGCTTCAAAAAATCCCTGAATATATGTGAACACCTTAGCTGAGCCAGTAGCAGAAAGGAGCCGATCTAGAATTCACAGGCATCTTCTCTGACCCCAAGTTTGCAAATCAGTATTTGGCTAGGACAAGTTGACCCAACACAGAACAGAGAACAACATTTTTATGCAGGAACAATAGAGAGTCCTAGTTCTAAGGCTGAAGTTTTCAGGAAAAGTTTATTCCCCAACCAATCTCAACTGAAACATCATGCCAGCCAGCCAAGCGTCTGCCATGCCACTCAACGGCCACGTGTTCCTTCCAAATGCTTGCTGATGCTGTGCACTGCTCCAGGACCACAGGGTTCTTAATGGGTTCAATTTTAAACGACCCTGAACCAACAACAAACCCTAAAAGGTGCCACAAGCACTGCTGTGTGGCTCTGACTCTAATCCTGAAGGCAGATCTCAGGGGTCACCAGTGCCACTCCAGGGCCCCAGGAGTCTGTAGCACGTTTGGCTCCAGACGCCAAGGTAGCTGCCAAGGCCCCTTTAAGAGGGGGATCTTAAGCCAGTGATGAAAAAGGATAAGACACACCTGTGAGGAAATCAGTTTCTGAGGGCCTTGTGTGTGCCCCATGCTGTGTCTTTATGTTGAGCCTTCTTCAAAATCCTCTAGTGTTCAAGAGTTATGAGAAACTAGAAGAATTCAGCAACATGCCCAAGGATCAGAGCTGAGATTCAACCCTAAGTCGTCTGACTCGAAGTCCACACTCTTCATTACACCAAGCTGACTCCCAGAATGATTCTTTCTATGTTTAGTCCTGCTTCCCTGGCTTCTCCACTTGTCCAAGTTTTCCACAGGCCCCAGCCCAGGCCAGTCTAATTTTCCATCTGGGTAAAAAGAGCATCATCTCAGCTGCTATGACCCAAGTCACATGAAATGGCAGGAAGAGAGTCCATAAACATAAGTTCCAAAGCCTCCTTAAATAGACAATAAAGAAATCATTTGTAGGGGTCAAGCTTCTAAAGAAAGCCCTCCTGGTCTGAAGTGCTGGGTGCATTAGCACAAACCATTTCCGTTCTTACCCCACTCACAGAGCAGCTAGAGCTGAATCTGGGCCTCAATGCCCATGTCCTGCTCCACAGAGCCTTGTGGTCTGGGCAGCACGTGAGCCACTTACTTCTGCACGGGAAAGTCACACCAAGTCACCACGCGGCTCTCTCTCAAGGGTGAAAGCTGAAGTAGCAGGTCACCCCAGGGGCTGAGTCTCCAAAGTGAACTGATAATGCCCAAACATACTCAGGTTGGGAAGCACACAAGAAGGGAGGGAAAAGGGGAAGGGAAGGGCCAGGGGGAGGGAAGGGAGAGAGGAAAGGGGAGGGAAAAGTTCCCCACAGAACAGCACTGCTTTGTGCAAGTATTTTTGCAAATATGAATATAGCCTCCTATTTCTCCATTTCCTCCTTTCCTGACAACAGTAACCATCAGCAGACAACAAAATCTCAACCCTAAATCCACTGCTTTTTTCCTCTCGGCCTGGGGGTTTCTGTCTCTCACCCAATCCCCGATGAGCTTCCTGGAGCTGGCGCTGATGCAGCTGGTCATGGAGAAGGCATGCATGTGAGCCCTGGCTTGGGCACCACTTTCCGCCAGGGACCTAGGAGCCCTGGAGGTAGCGCCTCACAAGGGCCATATCTGGTTGACCTCTGTGAGCAGTGTGCAGAGCAGATGGCAGCTCCTGTTGGGATGGCAGCAGGCAGGATCCCAGGACAGAGCACACCGGACATTGAGCAAAGTTCACCCTGGGCTCTGGAATCAGACCTGCCTCCATCCCCTGCTTTCTTTTGGTGGCCTACACTGAACACCGTTGAGGATGCGGAGCAGAAAATTAGGGAAGACTCAGTTACTGTCCTAAAATTAATCACTAGACTTTAGAACTACTTCCTATACGTGGGTCTGTGGTGGTCACTACCTGCCCGACCCTGACATGTTTATTGGTTTCTTTGTTCGTTTGTTTGTTCTTGAGACAGGGTCTCACTATGTACTTGAGACTGACCTGGAGCTCACTAGGTAGTCCAGACTGTTCTCGAACTCACAGTGATCTTCCTGCCTCAGCCTCCCAAGTGCTGGGATTCATACGTGTGCCACCACGCCTGGCTCCTGACATGTTTATTGGGATCCATTGTAAACAATATGATTTACAGCACATCCAGTACATTCCTCACATGTACAGAACACAAATAGTACTTAATATTGCTTTGTGCAATACATTCTGATATCTTCTATTCTGTTTCACTCAGACATGTTGGTTGTGTCCCCAGTAAGTTCGTGTTAGAAACAAAAGTTCATGGTATCTGGAGAGGGGACTCTGGAAGTTACTTAGGGTCTGGATGAGGCTGGAAGGAGTGGATCACCTTGATGGCGTTAGTAGCTTTAGAAGAAGGGGACACACAGCTAGCATGCTTGCTCTTGCTTCTGACTGATCGCCTCTATCTTGCTGTGACTCAGTGAGAAGGCCCTCACCCAGAGCCCGCACCATCAGCCCACAAAAGGGTGAGCCAAATAGTCTTAATTTTATTAGTCACCAGGTCCAGGTATTTTGTTATAGCAACTGGACATGGACTCATACAGGTTGGGAATATCTAAATTGGCTGCCATATTAATTCATCCACACGAATGTCATGATTTTAAAGAAAGCACCATGTTCATGGGACCCAGTCCCATCTTTTTGAGTTAAAGGTCTGTGCTGACATCAAAGGTTAGACAAAAGATTGATTTGTATCTTCCTCTCCTGTGCTAGAACTCAAATTTACCCCAAAAGCCCAACACTAATGCTGTCAAGAAAATTCAAATTATCCAACTGCCTTAGCAACAATCAGGTCTCACCAACAATAGCAACAAAATAATTCAATGATGAGCTGTGAAACCACTGGGATACCATGCAGTATATGAGAAGGAGCAAAAGATAAAGATAGGGAAACCTGGATTCTAGAAGCTTCAGACAGGGCAGATTACATAACAAGTGATTTGTGAACACTTACAGGGAAAGGTAGAAATCGCTAAAAGTCTGCATGTTTCATCAAGAAAAAACCTCAAGAGACCAAGGCGATCTCTTCTTTTGATGAAAGCTACAAAATCCAGGAAGAATATTGGAGAAAATGTGTTTAGATTTCATCAAGTTGCATGCTAGATAAAAAAGTAAAATGTGCATCTAATTGTGGTTGAATAATTCTGAAAATATTGGAACAACAGTACCCCTGGAGGCTGTTGATAAAGGACCACCCTTTAGAACCTTAAAGATTTCTTGTATTGAGACGCTAGGACACTGGTGGTGAACCTATGGCAGGCATGCTGCAGTGGGCACACAGAACCCTCTCCTCTCTGTCAACACACGTGGCAGGCCACCAAACCAGCTAAGCATTGGATAATGGCGCACACAGAGACACTGCTAGCGCTTGGCAATAAATAAGTTGGGTTTGGGTTGCAGTTTGGGCACTTGGTCTCTAAAAGGTTCACCATCACTATTCTAGAAAGTTTCATCCTGCATCTAATCCTAGTCAACCCTTTTTTTATTAACAGCTTCTTTAATTTGTGAATAGCAGCTCTACTCATGGGTAGAGAGTGCTCTCAGTAAGAGATCAAGGGAAGGAAGATCCCCTGGTCATACAGAGAACACTTTGGAGTTTTATCAAGTACTTTAACATATCTCAACTGAGCTTCCCATGCCATGGAGCCAGGAATCATTACACTCACGGCACACGCTCAGCCAGCACCCTTTCACGGCCTCAGCATTATGACCAGGCAATCCTCTGCTTTCCTGTGCCCAGCAGATGCACAGCAGCAACCCTGCCCTTAGTGTGACAACCAGAAACATCTCATCTCCGGGCAGTGCCCAGCACCCCCATAGGTAGCTCCAGCTGAAAACCATGAGGTTAATCAGGCCTTGATCTAGCTCGATCAGGGTATGGAGTTAAAACTTCACCAGGCAGTGTCTGATCCCCTTTGAGAAGCTAAAAGGAATGGTGAATACGACAGATCACAGAAATCAGAAGGCTCTGCACTGAAACACTGGGCCAGAATCTGTAATAGAAAAGCGTGAGGGTCCATGATTTGATTTTAGGGAAAACAACTGTATCAAGTGAAGCTGCCGCTATTCTCACAGTAGTGAGCATGTGGAAGCCCGGGGAAGGCTGGAGCCTCAGCTCCAGGAGCAGCAGTTCTGTCTGACTCCGCAGACACAACTGGTCTCGTGCTCTGATGGAGGAATCCACCCTGCCTCTCTCACCTTTAGCCCAGGACGCCACCCAGCAGCTCCCACTGTCTTCTCACCCCAAACCCAAGGGGGGCCTCACCCCCAACAGAACCGCCTCTGTCCCACTGTGCCCCGGTCCCTCTGGGGGTGGCAACAGCAAGAGACAGGCCAATGCCAGACTTAGAAGACAGATGCTAGGACAGAGAAAGGGAAAGGAAGGAGGCGGAAGAAATGGGGGAGAAGCAAAGGAGGGAAGCGGAGAAACCAGGCAGGGGCCACAGACCACTGTGAAGCCCTACGGAAAAGAGGAAAAGGGGAGGAGAGAGGAAAGGGACAGGACATGGAGAGGCGCAGAAGGAAAACAGGGCTCCCCGCACCCAGCATTCCTTCCGCTCCGCACCCAGGACCCTCAGCTCAGCGCACTGCCCATCCATTAACGCCCCCACCCGGAAACCTCAGGAGTCCCGCACACTGTGAAAATCCTGGCTCTACCCATTGCTAGCTGTGTGAATCTGGGTCAACTGTTTAATTTCTCTGAGCCTTAGTTACCGTATCTGTCAGACTGGGCAATAATATCTACCTTGTGGTTTGGGGAATGAGATTAAATGGGAGTGAAATTGTATGTACATATACAATTGTTAAGTTGTACACACACAGTGCCTGGCACACAGGAAGTACTCACTGGTAGCTAATATTAGTCATACCACACAACACAATAGGTAGAAGGAACTATATTTTACCATCTAGAACACAAGTTTCGGCCTCTGATAAGGCCACTGCTTAAAGAGCAAAGGGCACAGGCCTGGCCCAGGGGATACCATTTTCCTGAGACACCATGTGGAGCATCACTATCCTGGAGCGGTATCAGATGCTGCTGTCTTTTCTTAGGGCACCTTGGAAGATAAAGTGACAGCCAAGGTGGCTGACTTTCTCTGGGGGGTTCACAGCTGGCTGTAGCAATGAACAAATAAATGAATCGCACCTTAGCTTCATATCTGGCCAGGGCTCTGAACAGTTTCAAGTGTCTCATCCCAGCAACTCAGCCAAGACACTACTCCAGAGTGGAGGTGCTCAAGACTCCCACTGAGGCCTGAGTCTCCCCCATCACACCCTGCTGGGGAAAAGGGAGCTTGGCACAACCCGTTCCACTGCCAGGAAAACCACAGGGGCACAGATCACACCCGTGTCAGCTTCATACAGGAGGACAGGTACAGTGTCCCTCACCAAAACAAGCACAACAACAACGCTCATTAATCCAGGCCTCCTGGGAACAAATCAACACAGCTACCCACCCACCCACCAACCTGATTCACTTTAATATGGAGATGTCAGGGTCTGAGTACAACACAGCACCGTCCACAAAACCAGACTCATGACAGGCAAGCATCACCTACAAGGTGGGAGGTCCAAGGAGAAATCCAATGTGCCCGATACCACTTAGTTAACCTTTCTGAATTGTTTCTTTGTCCAAAAGATGAAAGCAGTAATAGTTGCTATGAGGAATAATTAAGACACATTTAAGAGCATAGTACAGTGTCTGGCAAATATTCCAGAAATGTTAAGGTTTTCCTCTTTCCTTCATCCAATAAGCAAATCTGAAAAGACCACAAAAACATATCACAGAAAACATGGGAAATGGTATCTCCTCGCAGACAAGAGAGCATTCTGAGGCAGACATAGCTGCACATCAGCAATGAGGGGACCTCTTTCCTCTTTTCCCATTCCCCAGAACAGTGGGATGGTGGCTAGCAGCAGGTGAGGGATCTCTCTGGCTGATTCTCCAACTCTGCAAACAATGGCTGGCCAACTCCACCGAGGGCCAAGGGAGTGAAAGCACAGCTCACGTCAGCTGGACTGCGTGCAGTTAAGATCTTGGATGAGAATTTAGGTCCAACTCCCTCACCATGACTGGGGAGCCAGGGACGGGCGATGATCCCAGGTGAAGATACTGGCAACCTGCCCCAATTGGTATTACTGTCAGAGAGCATTTGCTGGTTTTCGGCACAGAGCCCAGATCTGTCCACATAACAGCGGTCCCAGAAATGCCAGTTTTCTGGCCCTGCCTGGCAGATGTGATTTCATATGTAGAAGGAGTACCCAAGAGTCAACAGGCCCAGAGACACCAGACCAAAGACAAGGCCCCTTGCTCTGTGCCATCCAGTCAGACGATGTGACACAGCCCCAGAGGCAGACTGAGCCTCGGGCTGAAAGGCAGTTTTGATTTGTCTGCCCAACCGGTTTGAATCTTGTTTTCTGTCCCCTAAATATCATGGGTGCATCTGTCAAGGGACCCAAGGAAATCACCCAAATTGGACAGTTTCTTAAGGGCAGAAGTTCCGTTGGATTTATCTTTATTTCCACAGCACCTAGCACCATGCCTGTCACAGAACACTGTTCAGGAAATTTCTGTTGACGTGAAAGATTAGAAAGGTCACTGCCTCCTTAAGATTCCTGAAGCAGCAGTTCACTTCTGGAACGCACAAGATTGACCCGAGCAGCTAGAAGATGGGAATAGGGGTACGACCACTGGTGTTGAGAAACCTCTCTGAGAGTTGGGGCCATCGGAGGTGGAGCAGCCTCTCGGAACTTCAGAGCTGGGAACTGTGTGCCTCCACATGCTCTTCTGCCTCCCCTCAGGCTCAGGACAGGGCCCTGCTAACTCATTTCTGGAAAAGACAGCCACAGGTGACAAGTATTGTTCACCTACAGAGGAATGGATCACTACTAAATCATCAGAGGCTGGAGAAGAATGGGAGACTTTCAGGGAGTGGAGACACCCCTAAATCAGGCAGCTACTGACTGAGTTCACAGCAGCCAGAGGACCATGGGAAGTGGCACCCCACACAGAGCACCCCCTCCCTGCACAGACTACTGGGTCGCCTAGACAAGCCTCAAGCAGGGCCACGTCTGCTCCCCTGCTCACCTCTCAGGCTGGTACACTTCCCAGCTTATGGTACCTACTGCTTACAATTGAGAAGGCTAAGCTCCGAAGCTCAAGAAGGAGCTAGAAAACCAGAATCCAACCAGTCTCATCTGCTGGGAGGGACGGAGGAAAGGTCCTTGGGTAAGGAACAATGCCTTAAGTTTCCTGGGGTTCCTCGAATTCTACACGGCCTCCATGCACCCCTACCACCTCCCATGAGAAAGAAGCCCTGGCTCTCTAATATGCTGACAATAAGGGCCTATACCAGGCCAACAGGAAGAAAAGACCTCAGACCAGGAGAATCCTCAGTAGGCCATTTGTTCAGCTGGTAGGAAGACCAAAGGCAGTGGCCTTCTGCTCCTAGCAGCGCCACAGCAGAGGAAGGAAGCAGGCAAGGCAGCACGGAGACCACTCAGGCTGTAGACAGCAGATGATCTCCAAGGGTCTCGCACCCCAGGCGTGCTGCTGCCTGCTGCCACGCTACGTGACAGCTCGACTCAGGCTCCTATGCTAGAGAGCCTAGCCTGGTAGCCTGTGCTCACAAAGGAAGTTTCTCTGGCACCTGAGCACTTACATAACCTCTCTGCAATTGTTTCCTCATCGGTAAAATCGATACACTAACTGCACTTCCTTCCCAGGCCACTCTAAGGATTAAATAAGGCAAATTATTTAAAGCATTCAGAACAATGCCTGGCATATGTTAAACACTCAATAAACGTTTGCCATAATAGTTCTTCCTGAGCTGTTCTCCACAGCACCTACTGTGGCACAGCCTCCTTAGCCAAAGTAATAACAATACATAAGTAAAGACCATGTACCAGATATGCAAGGGACTTTACTTACATTACTCAGTCCCCACATAAATCTAATGCAGGAAGCACTTTCACAAAAGAGAAGTATCGTGCCTAAAACATTCCTCCTAGCCAGGCTGGGGTTAGAAATCAGCTTTGAATACAGAGCATGCTTCTTCTTCCTCTAGGCTGCACTGCCTGACAGTGCAACACCATCTTCTGAACCCAGTCACCCTGAACAGAGCAAGAGCCTTTCAGAGCTTTCAATAACAACTAACAGCTGGCTGTGGCATTCATACCACAGGTTCACCGCCACTGGCCTAGGCAATTCAAGCAAGGGAGAAAAAGGGTGCAAAAGAAATGCTTATAATCTTTGAAGAAATTCACTAGCTTGGCAAGCCTGTGAGTTTGCCATTACTTGCAGCTTTCCCTTTTGACGTTGATTTCAGATTGCATAGGGCTTTGAAAAGCCCTGCAAGGAGAAACCAGCAAGCAGGCAGTCTGAAAGCTGTTCTGTGCACAAGGTCACAGACAAAACCTTACCCCATCCCAGCAGCCCAATGACACTGCTAGTTCACAAACACGCCTCCAAGACCTTCCAACACTTCACACACTGATCAGAAGCCACCACACAGCATCGTCCTGAGCAACAGTGAAACTCTACCATCTGGGCCCAGGACTCCCCCACTTCTGGAAGAAGAGTCATTTGTACAGAACAGAGTGAAACCCCAACAGGATTCCTGTAAGGCCCTGTGTGTTCTAACTTCTTGCTAAAAGCCCTACTTCAAAGTCCTCATTTTCTCCAAGAACCTCAAAGCATGCACCTCAGAGGTCCAAATGGGCTCAATAAACGGTCAGCACAGCACGGAGGGAAGGGAGATGGTCCCCAGCACTGCTTTCCATGGAGTATGAAGAGAACCTGGGCACTCATTAACCTCCCCATTGTGATGAGAGGGCTCCACACAGTGATGAATCCTTCTAACTCCACACAGCCATTTCCTGCCCCCTTCCAGGATTCCTCCTCCTCCTCCTAACACCAGTGCACACCCACAGAAGGACCAAAAAAGGCAGGAAATGTTGCCTGAGACCAGAGAAAATGTCAGAAAATAGGGGGAAGAAAACGCGTCAGAACTGTTGAGCAGGGCAACTTCTCTCCCAAGAGAAAGGTCAACTTGATGTCTTATTTCATCATGGGAGGTACAGAAAGTGTTCTCTCCCCACGGGCTGCCTAAACGCTTCCTAGAGCCACCTTGTAACAACTGGCACTATGCCTAAAAAGCAGTTTGGACTGGCTAACCTTGGGACCGGAAGGGTGTAGCTTACCCACGTGGTTTTAACTTAATCATCCAGCTCCCGGACACATCTCCCGGCAGGCTTTTCTTATGGAGTAGGTGGCAATGCAGAATCTCTCTACGGGCGCTTTCCCCACGGTCAGCCTCCACCCTAGGGCAGCTGAGGGAGTGCGCCAGGACTGAGAAACAGCATTGAGAAAAACCCAGCCATGGTTCTCAACAGAGCATTCTGACAGATGTTTCTTAGGCCCTACTATACTTTTACTCTTCTCTACTTCTTGCCCCAGCTCCCTCCACCCCAACCTCGAGAAGCAGGAGTTAGAATTTTATATTCCTTTCTAAGTAAACTTTTTTCCTCCAAGAGATAATCTACCCTGGCCCTATCGAGGTTAAATCTGAGCTGGTGTAACTGAAGGAGGTGGTTGATTTTCCTAACAGTAAAATATCTAAACCAAATATGCCCTGTGTTTCAGCAGCTTAAACACTGAGGTCTAACAAGGACCCGAGGTTCCACTTCGCTTGCCAAGGGCTAAGTGTGTGTCTAAGTGAGAGAAAGTGATTCTGAGGAGCGGGAACGTCTGAGTGGGTGAAGGAGAGTTTGTGCCGCTGTTGCTGTGCGCCACCCGCGGGCCTGGCCCCAGGGAGAAGCACCAGGCCAGGCGGCCCAGCCCATTTACAATCCACCCGCTGCTGACAATTAACTGACAATTAACCCGGGGAGGGGGCGCACCTCCCAGCGTCCTTCAGGGCGCGGGTCACGAGACGGGGCGGGCCCGGTAACCCCGGCAACAGGGCCAGTCAGGCACCTGGGAGCGGAGCCCTTCAGGTAGGCAGGCTGTGGCCTCTAGCTTTGGAAAGCATCCTTGGGCAAATGCTTAGAATTGCCTGTGCTGGGGGAATCGCCTCGTTGGTAAAACGTGTATCATACTTTTGTGAGAACTGAAAGGGGCACTATAGGTTGTCAGGCTCTCAAATCTCGAGTCTTTCTTTTGCACCCCTTACCTCCAGGAACAACAGCTTTTGGTATCTTTTTTTTTTTTTTTTTTTTTTTTTAATTTTGCTTCATTTCTTGGGATGCCACAACGTCCAACCTCATGGAGAGCTTGCAAAGGGGAGTGGCCCTGCATCCAGTGTTGTTGGCCAGAAGTTTGTTTCCACAGATTCACAGGGTCCAGGACTAAAACTGTTTATAGACTCGAAGAACTTTTCATAAAAATTCAGTCTTAAACTGAATTTCATTTATGTTTGCATTATGAAAACAAGGGACCAAGAAACAAGTATAAACATTAATAGTATGAGCACTTCAGAATAATTTTTCACATGTCATAAAACACCAATTACAAGTTATTAACTCTTATTACATTAGATCCCAATGTAATTATACATGACCAAGAAAATAATAACACAACTTATCTTTTAAAAACGTTATATAATCCAGACCAGTCGTATCCTAGTCATAACTGGTTGGTGTGAAAATTTCCTGTGTAAAATTTGTGATGAAGATCTGTGGGTTGGTGAAGAATCCCCCAACCTTTTTTCTAGGTCGCTATGAAAAACTGAACTGAGCAGGCAACAATAAAAATGGTCTTTCTGGAGAGCAGTATTTTTTCACCAGGGAGATGAATAAAGTGATGTGACAAAAGCAGTGGAGATAAAAACGACAAGGGAAAGATTGTTCACAGTGGCCTGACACAGAGCAGGGCTTCCTCCTGGCACCTCAACAGTGGAGCTTTGCTTGGAGGTGTTGGCTACAAATGGGGAGGAACAGTTGAGCATGCCCAGCCCAGAAGCAAGAGGCTCCAGCCTCCACAGCCTAGGGGAAAACCCGTACCTTCATCCAGCTTCCACTCTGTTTAGAACCCTGAGCTGGATGACCTTTCTTAAAAGTCAGGCTCCTTGGCTGGGGATTTAGCTCAGTGGCACCGTGCCTGCCTCACAAGCACAAGGTCCTGAGTTCAATCCCCGGACCAAAAA
>NW_022900923.1:48179181-48204982 GCF_012274545.1 Fukomys damarensis | reverse complement strand
AAAAAAAAAAAAAAAAAAAAAAAAAGTAAGGCTCCTTTGCACTGTGGAACAAACTCTTCATAAACTTAGAATTTGAAAGGAGAATTACTGGCAAAAGGATACGCTTTACAGAATTAATCAGAGCCCTGCTTTTGCTTGGTCAAAAGTGCTACATGTTCAGAGATGAATTCTAGAATAGGTAGTAGATAACAGCCTTAGTAACGATGGTAGAACCAGAAGGGACTAAGAAAAGTTCAAGGCAGGAACCCAAAGGCTCCCCACCCTCCACGCCACTCTCACACAGCAAGGCTACCCTAAAATATTAGAAGCCAGCCCCTTTATCACCGACCCTACATTTTCCAGGAACATTCTGGTGGCTTGAGGGAGGGAAGTGAGTCCAGAAACATGAAACTGCCATTGAAGATTCTGATCCCCCAACGTACCTTGTTAACTCCCTGGGCCAAAGCCAACTATGAAAAACACCTCCATGCACATACATAAGGCGCAGGGATTTTCCACCTCCCACCAGGCTCATCTGTGACTGTAGCCACCCATTCCGGGAAGCTGGGCTGGCCGCCACAGCTGGAGGCTGTGGGCATCTTCACTCCAGCCGTATCGGCTTACACAGGCAATTTTCTCCTGACCTATGAAGCTGACATCATTCCTTAGGACTCGTGTCAGACAGGTCATCTGAGGAATTAAGTCCCTGGGAACTGAAGCAAAGCTTGGTAAGCAAGCAACCCCACAGTGTTCAGAAAGCAGTAGAGCAACTGAAAGGAAATTTTCTCCCATCTTCCAACACCCAAGCAATCCTCTGATCATATCAACATCACCCCAATCAGCCTTCTCCCTCTTGTTCTAAGTGCTGAAGGACTCTGAGACAAGGCTGGGGGTGAGCAGGCAGAAACCAACAGCTACTGGGAGTTGCCAGGAACACCTGGCAAATGACCCCCCTTCCTGTGAGCAGAAGCTCAAGGGCTAGTTCAAGCCCATCCCCATCCCAATTATTGGAAGATTTCAGTAATTTCAGAGGCAGTACAAAAAAAATTTTTTTTAAGTTGAAGGAAAAGAATATAGTATCACAAAGTTGAATTCAACCCTGAAAATTATCAACTGATAAAACAACACATAAAATATCTGATAATGAAACCTTTGGGACTGGACAGTGGCTTCTTCCAACTCAAGTTCAAGAGACTCCTTTTAGCCCACTCCAATCCACAGCTTCCTTGACAGAAAACTCTAGAATATGGGTTTTCTGAACTGAGGAGGATTTCAGAGGTCAGTAAGTACTTGGGCTCTAACTGTGTAGACACAATGGGCTGGGGTGACGACAGATTTCTAACTACAAATGTCCTGGGAAGGCAAACGGCCTGTGAGAAGCACCTTTTTTCCAGGAAGAGGGTATCCAGCTTTCAATCTCTTTCTAAAATGGTGCCAGACCCAAAATGGGTTAAAAACACTGACCTACTCCAGCTGTTAGATTTTACACACAAGACTCAGAAAAGTCAACTGAGTGCTCCAAGTGACAGAGCAAACTGTGTTACCTTCTAAAACTGGTTGCAACTGCAGGAGGAGCCAATAGCCCTTTTCCACTTCTAATTACAAGGATTCTATGAGGTCTCCAGTCGCCACTCTGTCTGGATTTCCGGGCCTGGGTGACACTCACCACGCTTTCCCTGAAGCGTCCAGAGGGCCAGGGGCCTGGGGTGGCTGGCTGTGCTACCAACTCCCAACCAGACTGTTTCCTGGGGGCTCAAAACAGGGCTTCCAAAAAGCCCAGTCCTCCCAGGGTAAGGCACAGTTCAGTACTCCAAGGACAAATCATAAGACCCTATTTGCCTGGTGTGCAAATAAGGAACAATCAGCAAAACCCACTGGCCCCAATTCCATAGGGTTTCCAGACCAGGCCAGTTATGAAAATTTCACAAGGGAAAATGGGGATCTAGTAGACTAATTCAGAATGAGAACTTTCTTGCAATGAAGTACAATTTTCAGAGATTACTCTGGGATGGGAAAATATCTGTAACAGCATAACTGACATTTCACAATATAAAAATGCTATCACTATGTGGTCAGCGATTGCCCCTTGCAGATCAACAAGCCATTTACAATCAAGTAATTAACAGGCCATCAGCTCAAGAAAACTAACGTATAATCTCTCTTGCAGGGAAGAATTACAAATTAAAACCTCTTTAAGAGACAATCAGACAGTTGCAAACTACAAATAAAAGCCCATGGAAGTAGATGAAGGGCAGCACTTATTCTGTGGGGGACCCTGCAACTGGTTGGGCCTTTTCACAAAGTACTGCATGAAGATGAAACATCAAACTGCTCATCCTCTCTTGACTTTTGACCCTTGACCCCTGGAGGAAATTATTTCCAAAATAAATGACTAAAGTGAGAGGAAAAAAGGGCCACATTTGTGAATATGCTCATTGCTGCATGTGGGATTAACTGCCACCCAATCCAGAAGCTGCCAACAAAGCAACAGCAGGATGGTGTATAAGCTCTGACCCCAAAAGTAGCCTGCAGCTCATTGCCAGGTACCCTTGGTACTTCTTCACCGTGAGGAAAGCGCAGCTCTTCTGAAAGTGGCTGCTGTCATGAGAAAGATGTTTAGAACAGTGCCTGACACAAAACGACTTGACCAAAGTTGGCTGCAATTATTACTATACATTAAAGTGGCAAACAGATGAAATCAGGCAGTTTAGCAAGCCCAAAGTGCACTTAGAATGAGTTAAATTACTCATGAGTGCTGGTTCTCACTAGCTTCTTTCTTGTCGATGACAAACCGTAAAGGAGAAATAACACACTTGGAAGCCTTTGCAAAACAAGGCAGTGAATGGCGCAAGGGGTCTGATTCTGTCTGAGTCTGTGTATCTTCTCCCAAGGGACTCAGCAAAATGTGTGCCAAGGAGCTTCTCCAGAAGTAAACACTGATCATCAGGAGCCACTCTCCACCGTAGCTGATGTAGACATTAGCACATCCTTGTCCGTTTGACACAGGACACATCTGCGGGGCCTTCAGAGAAAGATGTCTCAGCCTCAGACACCAAGAAAAGCCCCCAACTCTCTCCTCTATAGGGTGATATCACATCCCCCAAGAACATGGAACCTGCCGCAGCCATCCTGCGGCCACAAGAGGAGATTAAGTCAACATGCTATGGGGACAGAGCAGCGAGATGCAAAGAATGCTGATCCGTAACTTTGCTGTGAAAATTTAGCCAAACAGCTGTGGCTCAAGCTGAGAATTCCTGCACTTGGGAGACTAATGCAGGAAAATCTTGAGTTTTTGGCTAGCCTAGGCTGCATATTGAGTTCAAGGCGAGCCTGAGTTACACAGTAAAACCCTGTCTCAAAGAAAGAAAAAAATTAGCCAGTGCTGGAGTACCTATTGTGAGACCTATTCATATGGAATAATAATATTTTCTTTATTGTTGGAGCCAGAAAAGTTGCAGTTTTCTGTTCCTCACAGCAAAAGGCATCCTAACCTATTAAGGCAGGGACCCAAGCAACATCTAAGGAAGGCCCAACAGGCCCACCCAACTCTGGTCCAGGATTCAGCCAGGACCCTGGGAGAACGCCCAGGGGAGATGGTAGGCTCATCTGAAGTACACAGAAGACTGTCCCCAGGCCTGAGAATACCAGATGGTGTTGTGGGAAGGCACTGAGCCCCACCAGCCCCAGAAATGTGGCCTCTTACGACCTCTGGAAGCCTCCTGGCCACCAGCTCTCCTGTTTCTGGAGTTACCCATTTCACAAAGGCGGTGACCAAACTGCCCTCTAATGTTGAGCTTCCAGAGAAAGTGCAGGATGAGCAGTTACACTTGGATTTCAGAAAAACAATGAATAACTTCCTAGCACAGGGGTGTTTCACAGGTGATATGTGGCCAGGCCCCTGGCAAAGAACAGAGACCCTTGCAGCACACTGAAACAGAGATGACCTCCCCTGCCTCCTCACTGCCTGGGCTACCTGGGTGTGTCGGATCTGGCACAAGCACAGAAAATGCAGGTCTCTGATGGTCTAGGAATGTCTGATGTGCATTTTATAGTAACAGACATGAAGTGGTGAACACTTAAAATGTAAGGGTGGGGCAAGGGCCACTCTGGTCCTGAGAGGTTTGGAAAGTAGGTGGCAGGCTGACGGAGGGGTACTGTGGCTCTTGACATCCGTCCTCCTTATTACAAGAAATTTCGGGGGAAGCAGAGGAGATGAGAATTCCCTGATTCAACTCTGTCTATGCAATATCCATGACCATGGACCAAGGGTGAGAAGTGGCAGTGGGCAGGGCCCTCACGCCAGCTGGTCGATGTCCGTAGACCTACCTTATCTGTGGTCATGTTGTCCTCACAGCCTTCTCCATCAGGCCATGTCTGACAGCAAGATCCCCTGGGGCCAAGGACAATGTTTAATTTGCTTGGTATAGTACAGCCTCCCAGCTCACAAACAATCCCTCAATAAAGCTCATGGATGAGAGCAAGGGCTCATTTCCTGGAGCCTTGCATATGGTTCCTGTCTTGTGTCCCTACAGTTTCCTGCCCAGATCTGGGAACACAGTAAGTGCCTTTGAACAAACGGCTCCGAGGCAGGAAGATGCCTAACTAAACAGATACAAAACTGAGCTGCTTTCCAGCAATGGATGAAATTTGTCTTCCCTGCCTCTATCTCTTTTCTCCCCAATTCTCTGCCTCTAGAAGCTGCTGCGCTAACAGCATTGGAAAAGAAGTGTGGGGCGGAGTGACTGGTAGCCATGACCTTCAGAATATCAAGAGGAAAACAAATGGAGGTGCTGATGTTTCCAGGGATCTCTTCATTATAGTACTTGCCTTTCTTTCTAGAAATGATGGGAAAACCACACCAAATCTGCAGGTAAGAAAGAAACAAGCAGGCCTGGCTACATAATTTGTGGGGCCCAAAGCAAAGCGTACCTTCTCAGTACTTCTTACTAAAAAAGCAGGCAAAGGTACCTCAAAGGAACCTTAAACTGCTTCTTTCCCCACAGTCTAACTCTGATGCACCATTTTCTATTTGCTATTTGATTTCATGCACTGACTACACCCTCCTGAACCCCTGGCCAGGCCCCTGATGGGTAAGGGGGGTCAGCAGTTGACTGGGTGGCATCAGGGAAGTCAGATGAGCCCGGAGTCCAAGGGACCACGCTTCATCATCCCTCTGGACTTTATGTACACATCACAAAGAAAGAATTATGAAGGATTTCTAGACAGAAGCTGTGGAGGGTTTTTGTGAGTTTAGGCCGAGATGGGCATGGTTGCACACACCTGTGATCCCAGCACTCTGGGAGGCTGAGGCAGGAGGATCACAAGTTTGAGCCCAGCTGATGCAATTCAGTGACTCAACATGAACCTGTCTCAAGCAATCAATCAATCAATCAAAAGAGCTAGGATGTAGGTCAGTGAGAAGGCCCTGGGTTCAAATCCTCAGTACAAAAGGAACCCCAAATTAGGCCAATACCCTGTCTGATCTTACAGGACATTTCTGAGACTATCTTTTGCCTCTTTTCTCCCTCTCAAATCCTTTGATTCCAGCTTGATAAATCTTGAAATTTTGCAAATGTAATCAATCCCTTACCAGTTCCCAGCCCTAGAGGGTGTGTGTGTGTGTGTGTGTGCGTGTGTGTGTGTGTGTTTATACATACACTGGAAGAGAGAGTTGCTCAAGGACAAAAATACCAAGTGACCTGCACTGTGCCGGACAGCCCCACACAGTGAGGCCTGTTGCACCCAATGCAGTCATGGCCGGTTGGTTAACATGCCCAGAACACCTTCAAATAAATGAGCTTAACCAGAAGTCTACCCATAAGACTTGTCCTGGAGGCAGCAAATGCTGGGCAGAATTCTCCAGAAGTACTACCCATCCCCTTCTCTGGGGGCTTCACAGCAGGCTGGCACCATATTGGTCCCAGTGCAGCCAGTGAGAAGCTCACTAGTGGGAAGTGAGGTATTTATTCTCGTGGATCTCCTTTTCTCCTCCCTTTTCTTAAGCCACCTCCACATCAGGCCCCCAGGGTGAGGTGGTGGGTCCTCCCTCTACTGGGCCCCTAGCTCCAGAAGGGCTTCAGGAAATCTCTACTGTGGGGTACAGTAAACCACGAGGGTGGAAACTTAGCAAGGGTGAGGTAATAGTTGTGGTTTTATATTTAGCACCTGTGTCTTCCGGAGACCTCAGCGCTCATGGTAAGAGTGGGTTTTAATCACTTTGCTACTGCAGCAAGGCTCTCTTGGAAGCCAAGCCCCTGAGTCCTTCCTCTACCCCAGTTCCAGCAGCCTAGAGCCTCCTCATGGGAACAGCAGATGCCCATGAGGTCCCAGCTTTCTGGTTCCTTAGTGTTCCTGGTGCATTGTGGGTGCAGTCCCAATCCAAGAGTAGCGGAGGGTAAGCAAGTGTCTACAGCTACTCCCACTGGGTGGGCAACTCAGAAAGAAGGTAAAGGAAGCGGAGGCTGCACCCATTCCTGCTTGCAGGCCTCCTCAAATTCCCAGAGCTTCCTGTACTCAGATTGCACCACTTCCTGTTCAGCTGTATGCAGCACATCAGTTTCACAGTGAGACTGCAAAGGTGCTGAGGTGGTAGGCTCGAGTCAGGGAGCCCTCCCTGGGAGGAGGAGGAGCTGGTGCTTGCCTTGGCCCTGCATGCCTCAGCCCATGACCTTGCACAGGCCCCTCCTTGGTCGGTTCTGGGGCCCAGCTCTCAGGCTCCACCTGGACTTGAGTGCTCTGGTCCTGTGTACCCTGCTGAAGCTCCAGAAGGGCGATGTCTGCATAGCTGCCCTGAAAGTGACAAGCAGCACAGGCCTGGGTATGAAAAAGTCAAACCCTGGAGGAAACATGCAACCCAGTTGAGGCAGCTATCAGCAAACCACAGGCAGTCAGTAATGCTCACCCAACTGCCCCCACTTCCATGCAGTCCTCTGCTGGACACAAGGGTGAACGCAGCCACACGCACACACTCCCTTTACGCACACACTTACATACAAATGCAACACAGGCTATGGTGAGACCACAGAGGTGAAGAGACCCTGGCCCCAGATGGCCACTTCAGGCTGATCTCATCGCCTGCCTGGCCCTGCCCCAAGTTCTCAAGAGTGCCGGCTTCTGGCACCCTCTGCATGGATGCCAGTGTCCCCTCCATCCCGCTCCTGCACCTAATGTCCACCTCACACCACAGACAGAAGCAGTTCAGAAGCGGCACGGAAACCAGGTTTGGAGACATGGCTTCATTGAAGAGGGAAGTGACAAATGATTGCTATTTCTATCGGTTTTTCTCAGTGTCCCCTCTGTCAGGGATGACAAGCACTGTGCCCTCCCCACAGGTTTCCGGTCTCATCCCATTTTAGATCTACTGCAGCCAGGCTCCCTCTCTATCTCCTCATCCAGGGTCTGGGACAGAGCTCTGGCCCAAAGGAGTGTCTAGCAAGGCGAACCCTGGTTTAGGAGGAATTTGTTTAGGCTAAGACCATCTCTGTCACTTCTGTTAGCATGTCTTCTAAGACAGCCTACACATTTACAGTTCACAAAGGACACTATTCTGTTGCTTGACATTTGGCTGGGACTTTAAAATTGTCCTTTCTGCCACATTAGCAACCAAAGAATGCATTCTGCTGCTCAGATTAACTACCAGTGTCCTAGACAACTCCCTCGCCTCATTAAAACAACCCACCACACCTAGGCTGTATTTACTTTTAGAACTTTCTTTCCCACCCACAATGTCCTCACTCCAACCTGAGCCTGTGACCTGGTCTACCTCACAAGGACCTCCTCTGACTTAGAAAATTAAAACTTTTTGACAGTCTTATTTTCTCTTTTCACTGAGCAATTTCTCACTCAGTTTGGCAAAAAGCCCTCTTGAAAGCCACATGAGGCAGCTGTGAGTGAAGGCTTCTCTTGGTAGACATGAATGCTGTCCTTCCAAATATCTCTAGTTCTTCTCTGGGACACACGGTTGATCTCTACTCTCCTTGCCCCTTTGAATTAGGTGTGGTCAAGAGACCTGCTTGGCGCTCAGTGTGAGCAGAAGTGCTGTGTGTCGCTTCTCTGGGCTGCAGCTCTCCACATCAGATCTGCCACATTTCTTCCCTCTACCAAGATTACCAACATCATCATCCCAGGTCACGGAATGGGGACAACAGGGAGCAGAGCCCACAGCTGGCCCAGATCCAAGACACAGCATCAAGAAAGAACCCTTTGTTGCTTTCATTCGGTCAGACTGTGGGGTTGTTTGTTACTGCAATAGAACCTACTTCGTGCACCATTTGAAGAAAGAAGGACATGGGGCTGAGAACCTGGCTTGCTGCTTGAAGGGAGGAAATAAAGCAGCAAGAGAGAGGAGAAAGAAGGGTCTGGACTCCCTGTCATTATTGCCTTTTTTATGCTCTCCTACTCTTGTGCATGTGAGTCCTTCTATTCCAACTGCTCTTCCCCTTTCTCTGATTTAGGAATCACAGAAAGGTCCACACCTTCAAATTTCCACTCAAACTACACCATGTCTAAGAGCATTTCTCTTCCCAAGACCCCAGGTAGTCTTGGCATCTGGCTGCTGCTGCCAGCAGTAATCTGAACTTATCACTAAAAACACACTTACTGCCCTCACTTATCTAAGAAGATAGGATAGAGTAGTGGTTACAAGGGCAAGCTGTAAAAAAATGGCTTTGAACCAGGGGTGATTAACCAAGATTGTTTTTAAAAGATAGAGTCGTGCGGGGGGAGGGTACTGGTGCTCAAACGCAGTACCTTGCACTTGCCAGGAGAACACAGAGCCACTGAGCTGCATCCTTGGCCCTACAAGATAGGGGCAATGTTGCCCCTACTGGCCTCAAATTCTTGGGCTCAATGACCCTCCTGCCTCAGCTTCCTGAGTTGCTTGGACGACAGGTGAGCACCATGGCACCCAGTTATGAAGAACTTAGTTGTTTGCCACAAGTGGGCAGGTGCTACTAGACACAGATGCTGCTAAATATCCTACAGTGCCCAGAAGGGCCTCCCACAGCACAAAACTGACTTGCCCCAGTATCAGAGTACAATACTGAGAGACTGCTAGTACAAGTCTGAGGCCACATCCTAACTCCTGTGTTACTGTGACTTCAGGCACATCCCTCAACCTCTGGAGCAATGCCTGCCACCTAACAAATGTGTGATATATGTTAGATATTGTAACTGCCTCCTCCACTAAAATGCAAGCTCCTAGAAGGTGAGGACTAAGACTCACTTATGTGTGTATCCCTGCCTGCCTGGACATAATAAACATAGGTGGGCTGCCTGAACTAAGAGACATTCACTCTTTGCTGAAAGCTAGCTAGTTGCAAGGAGTGGTAAAACCTTCCTCCAAACACCAAAAGACAAAGCCTGAGTATTCTACTTAGAAAATCTACATTGCTTCAGTGTATTTATTACTTCCAGGTCACTACGAAGGACAACTCCAAGTACAGAGACTCTCAGCCAGAATATTTAAAAAACCAGAAGATAAGCACAGAAAACCATTTGCAAGTTCATGGCAAATAAACTATAACACTGATGCTATCTGAAGGAGTGACCTGAATCAACATGAACTACTCACCAACGGCTGTAATTCATTCATGGATTTAAACTCAACCCAGGCACAAACATAAATTTTTAATCTGCACCAGGACTGCAACAAGAGTTTGTTGTGTTTTAAAAAAATCTGTCCAGCAACTTCAACCCAAAATCTCAAATTAGCTCCTCAAAATGTACTAAACCAGAAAAATATTCCGAGCCAAACTCATTTGATTCAGTTACACCTCTGGTCTTGAGCCCCATGACCCCTTGCCAAACTGTGTTGGGCAGCTCTAATGGTCTCTGAGGACTATGTGGAAAGTCTGCAGTCATCTGTCTTCACGAGACTGTTTCCACTTCTCAGGCTCATGGGATACATGTAAAAATCCTTTGCTCATTTTCTAAAATCCGTTAAGCCCACCTAGCAAACAATCCTTTCTTTGTGACAGACTGTTTACACAAATTCACCAAAGGAGATTTTTCAAATATTATACTTCATTATAGCAAGGAACAAATAACATACCTTTGCATTTCTTATGACTCACTGGAATCAGGACTAAGGATGCTTTTACACATTAAAAAGCTCCGCCTACATCATGAGGCAGAAAAATAAACATGCACACATTCTTAAGCACATGGTGCCTCCCTACTGCCCCATGGAAGCAGACCCTGGAGCCCACTTCCCCCCTGGAACGGGAATAGAGACCAGAAGACAACCCCAAAAGTGCTACAGTCTCCAGCTGCTGTTGTAGCAGTTCTAAATTACATACACCATTTTTTTCCCCTTTAAAGTAGAGAGAGAGCATTTCCAGGGCTGTCAGCACAACTGTGTCGCAGAACTGCATCCAAGAGACAGCTGGAGCTGCACGCTCCCAGGGAAGACTGTGGAGGCAGCCTCACCCACCGTGGGACCTGCCCCTGGAGTCTAGAGCTGAAGTCGGAGGAATTCACCAGTCAGATGAGGGGCAGACTGGGGTGGAGAAAAAGGCCCCAGTGCAGGTCACAAAAGCTCACGAGAGTGAGGAAACACAGCAGCCCTGGGGGATAGCAGAGATTGCGCTGTGGACCCCAGCTGCCCTTCCTGGTGCTGTTTCTTTCAGAGTGCCCCAGAGGGAGATGAGGGTGGCAGTGCGGGGACACCCTACTTTGGTTCCTTTGTTTTTATTTCCAGGCTCTGACCCACTGGCAACTTTCCTTGGTCAGCCTGGGCAGGATTCTGGAGAGACCGCTGCAAGGTGAGGTGACAGGGTGTGGGGCTGGGGCCACCACCCTGGCTCCTTGCACTCCACAGCTCCCACCATGGTGCCCACCCAGAAGTCAGAGGGTCCTGAGGGCTGGGGTGCACCTCACAGATGGTCAGGTGTCCTCACCTGAAGCCCAGGGAGCAAAACTCATACTGGAGACCCAAGGCTTTGCCCATTTCCACACCAACTCTGAGAACATTTTTGTTGTCACTCGTCTTTTTAAATCCAGATCATTTAATGGAAGGTGTTACGGTTTCTATTATGGTGTCTCCCCGACCCACCCACCCAAAGCCTCATGTGTTCATAGGCTGGGATCACAGAAGGTGGATGGATGTACTACACCTGCCTTGGTGTTGGGGGGTCTGGTTGGAAGAGTGAGCCACTGGAGGCTTGACCTGGGTGCATTTCTTCCCTGGCTCCTACCTTTGTGCTCTGCTCCCTGGCTGCCATGAGATGAGCGGCTATTCCTCCACCAGATCCCTGTGTCGTGCCATCTATAGACTGGAACGTGAGCCAAAATAAAATTCCTCCTTTTAGTTGTGGGTGTCAGGTATTTTGTCCTAGCAATGAGAAAAGCAACTAAGATAGAAGGGGACAGCAAACAAGCATATCAAAGCTTTTACCCTCAATAGCCACTGTGGAAAAACAAAACTACACTGAGAGGCTGGGTGTGTCGCTTGGTGGTAGAGTGCTTGGCTGACATGGCTGCAGCCAGGGATTTAGCCTCAGCACCAGAAAAATAAAAATAACCCACAAGATGGCCCTGCCTATCTGTCAGAGTGGCTAAAATGGAAGAATGACTAAGCCAAATGCTGATGAGGATGTGGAGACTGGATCCATCATGTACTCTGGGAATGTGGAATGGTGCAGGCATTCTGGAGGAGAGTCAGGCAGCTTAGCTCAATAAACCAGGCACAGTGGCACAGGGCTGTAATCTCAGCACTCCGAAGACTGCAAATTCAAGCCAAGCCTGGGCAACTCAGTGACTTAGCAAGGTCTTCTAAATAAATAAACAAGTAAGTAAGATATAACTCAGTGTGAAGGCCCCGCATTCAATACCTGTTACTGCAAAAACAAAAACAAAGAAACAGCAAACACATAACTACCATATGACCTGACAACTGTACTCCTGGGCATTTATCACAAAGCAGGGAAAGCACACGGTTTCAAGACGACACACAGGAACGCTTTATTTGAAGCAGCCAAATACTGAATGTGACTCAGATGTCCCCTCCTGAAAGTGACACCTGAATCATTATCTAGAAGCCCGGAAAGGCAGGGGTCTGCCTGGAGTCACTTCTCCTGTGACAGATTGCTATGGCCGGTCTCTGGTCCAATGGCCTTCACCATGCTCAGGTGGAAGCCACCGCTTGGCAAGGCGATGGTCACCACGCCCCTTTCTAAGGAGGAGCTGGGAGTCACTAGGGTTCACACCCTTCGTCACAGCTATCTCTCCTTGTGGATGAGGAGCCCCAAGACATTCACCTGCGGAAAGTCTGGGCTTCCTGCCTGCTGACCCCTTTGAAGCGAACCCTTCTCCTTTCCCTCACCACGTTCCTCATCTAAGTGAGGTCTGCAGGCCTGAATGACTGCATTCTGTTCCAATTTAGGGGCTCAAGTTACAAGCCGACAGCAGGCTTTTACCCCTAACATTTAAGAGTCAGTGCCCTTGTGTCTAGGCCACCTTGCTTCAGAATGCCTGGGTGCTGTGGCATCTAACAATATCCAGCGAGCCCCATGCAACAGCCATGTCTGTAGTCCTCTCTCAGGGTGGCCAGAGGCACCCAGCTGTGTACAGATCTGTGCTCGGCCTGACTAAAAGCCCCTGTCCTGAGACAAAGGGGCTCCTCATCCCCCTCTGAAGGTGGGCTGCAGAGCCAGGAGCAGTAACTTTTCCCTGCTCCTCATTCCTTCCTACCAGCCTGGGGACTGTGAGGCAGCTCAGAAGTTCACTTTGGTAGAGTTGCATCTATTGAGACCATGTTATGAAACAAAGGCCCATTCATTTAAAAGGAAAGAATCCTCTCTTAGTTCCACCTCTGCGAACAGTAACTTGATCTTTAGCCAGACTCAAAGGCTACTCCAGGGCAGCTATGCGAACACACTCTTTCCCCTAAATCTAGTATTTCCAAAGTGACAACACACCCTCATCCTCTCCACCTCCCAGGCCCTGTGGCTAAGGACACCCATCTCTCTGTACTCAGTGTAGTTAGTTTTCAATGTTCCTAAGGCAGGGGCCCAAAACTAACTCAGAGCTCACTCTGCACAAAGCACCTCCTCTCTTCTCCAGGTGACAGTTGAGGGAAGACAGAGAGGAAAGGACAGGCCCCTTGGAGACACAGGTAATTGCAAATCCCAGCTGTGGATTTGAGACTAATGAGCTCATCTGTCTAATCATCGATCTGCTTGCTATTAAAGAAGAAAAATAATACACACCTTGCAAAAGTTAAACGAAGCAATTAATGCAACCTGCCTGGCAAAGAATGGATGCTTCCTAAACTGTAGATGCTATTATTTTTATTATCATGCATCCTAAGGATGCTCAGCATTTTTAACAGCTGCACAATGTGATTCATTCATACTGAACTTGTACAGAATTGTAATTCTCAGTGAGTTTCATGAGAAATGCTGAAGAGCTCTATCCTATCCCTTTATGCAACTGACTTTTAAAACTATACTCAGGACTCACCTTTCTTTTCACAACACCTATTTGTGAGGGTCACACTGAGTTATTTTCTGACATTCTCGACATTTTCTTTCTATAGTTAATGTCACATGTTCCCAAATTACCATGAGAGGCCAAACTAATGGTCCCTAGCAACCTGCCCCTCGCCCATTCAGGTATTCCCGCAGGCCAACCCCTGGATCCTCAGGACTCCCCGAACTATGACTGCTGGGAGGTATCAGAGGCCAGGCCAGGATGCCAAAGGAGTGCCAAACCTCAGGACCTGCAGGATTTTTCATTGTCCTGGGGATCAGACCTCGGGCCTCTTAAATGCCAGGCAAGAATGCTACTACTGAGCCACTAGCCCCAGACCTATAGGACTTTGGGCAGCTTCTCAATGTTAACTAACAGTCTGCAGGAGGCCAGCGGCAGCTCTCAGGAGACAGCAGGCTGATTTTTAATGTACAGTGTAATACCACAAGGTCAACAGCAACTCAGACGCTGCCCCATATGGCTTTTTCCTAATACCAAAACTAATTACCGTCCTGTGTACATTCCCAGGTTGGGGCAATAAGGCAGCTGCTGTGCAGCGGCCTCACAGTCACACTGCCTCCAAGGTCTGCTGCCACGTGCCTGGGATGCTCTTCCCTTGGTCTCTGGGTGGTACTGAGATACCAGTCTGAGATGTCTCTCCAGACGGGAGGATTAGCCCTCAAAAAGCATTCTCTGCGTGCGTAGGCTCCTCCCAGGGAGATGCCCAGTGTGCCTTTGAGAAGCTCCCTGAGTGGACCACCAGCGGGCAGGAAAGATGTGAATCCTTAGAATTAACACCATGGGCTGTTCATGTTACATCCGTAAGAAAAGGAGCAAATCATACATCTGTGCATAGTGGAGATGGCAGCTGCACTCGACAGGCAGCGATGCTCAGGACACTGCTTGGGCAGAACTTATCACCACATAGCGTTGGCTCCTGCTGTGTCCACATGAGTTCCTGCAGGCCTTCCTGCGACAAAAGTGAGCCGGCACACTCAGGGTGCAGGACGCAGTCCTTTCACCAGATTGGGATTTAGTCCGCTCCACCATCTGGCCCTGAGGATGGTGGCAAAGTGCAGCTTGGGGCATGGTAGTCAGGCTGTCTGGCTCACTGTGAGCAGACGTGGGGTGCAAAGTGGGCTTCAGAGCCCCCAGAGCTGCCTGGGCCTGAGTCCCTGTGAGTGTCCACGTGGAGGCCTCGTGGGCCCAGTGCAACAAAGCATCTCTGTTGTAATGGCCACCAGGTATGGCACCACGAAGAGTTAAAGACACATGAAGAAAGAAGAGGAACGAAGGGAGAGAGAAAGGAAGAAGCAGACTACACCGCCAAATGCTGGGCCTTTTTTGCCTCTGCACTGTCATCACCCTGTGCAGCTCTTACACACGGGACTCAGGGTGACTGGCCACGACTTAGGCACTTGATAAAGGTAAGTTGGAGACCTTGACAAGCACACTTCACAGTAGGCTAGAGGAGACAGAAGAGGGGGTCCGCTACTCCCAGGCCTGCTTTGTGCTCACAACTCTACTCACCTCACCCCACTTCATCTTCACAACAGGATGTAAGAGAAGAGCACTACCTTGGAGCAAAGTGTGGGAGGTGAGGAAACTGAGGACGTGAGAAGTTAAATCTCTGCAAGATCTGAGATGGAGCAAGGGTCTGCATTCAGGTCTCGCGGATTCAAGCTGCTTATTCTGCAGACCGTCTGATTTCCGGCTTGGCAGAGTAAGCCTACTCCAGCACACACCTCGACACGCTTCCACATCAGAGCTCTGGGACTCCACTATTTTTCGGAGGGAAAATACTAAAGCCAGAAATACGCTCTTGGGTACCCTGCTTCACTTTCAAGTGAAAGGGAATGGTACAAGTTGCAAGTCTAGCATAAAAGGCTGAGGAATGACAACAACCAGTTGTCTCCTACCAGCCAAGTGTCACCTGTGGAAGTCCGGTGCACTGAGGGTGAAGGTGGCCCTCTTTCATCTCAACCTCCCAAGCCTCCTGTAGATCCAGAAGGGTCCCTCTGCTGGCCCACTTTAACAGAGGAAGCAAACTCAAGACCTTCACCCCACAATGCTGCCCTGATGGCCATCACCCAAATCCAACTCCTCCACACCCTGTTCCACAACATACAGCAAAGCTTTCTGCATTTCATGTGCCCACATCAACTGTTTATTCATTAACTCATATTTAATGAATGTGCTTGTTCACTGGCCACACAGCTTGTTCTTGAGTTTCACCCATCAAAAGTATGTCTGTTGGAATCAGCTTTGTCTCAAGAGGGCAGATCCCCAAAACAGGGCCAGCCCTGATTAGGCCAGCCTCTCTAGCACAAGTATGTGTGGGCACCTACTAGAAGGAAGATCCAGCTCCTTTGAAAAAAGTGGCAAAAGTTTACAGATCCAGCCAAGGTATGTGACCAGGTCACAAATGAGGCTTCCAGCATGGATTTGATGAATGTAATATCTGTGTTAAAGACTCAAGACTTTGCTAAATTCCTCTTTAACTTTCCAGGACTCATGATGAGAAAACCAGCAAAAGTTACCAGAAAAATCAATACTCCCACTGTGTATACTCCAAATCTAGAGTGCAAGTTGCTCTCAATTATTCCAGAACTGACAGCCTTACTCAGGGAGCATCAGATCCCACTTGCTGCCCTCCCCGCCTGCTGCCGCCTTCCCTCATGTCCCTCCCGCTTCCATGCCCACCTAGGAGTGGCAAGCCACAGCCGGGGAGCTGCATGCCCCATCTGTGCCAGCCAGGATGCTATTCAGGCAGGAGGAGCCTCTTCCCCGCCAAGAGGAATCAGGGTGCTGTCAGGCAAGTAGACTCATCCCTGTGCTCTACCCCACTACTGTGTTCACTTTAGAAGCGGCTCTGCTATGGACAGAAAGGCTGTTTTTGACAGAGGCCTTCACAGTTTCTCTTTAAGCCAAACAGAAGTAACACTACATCACTCCAATGAGGTACTTGTCCTAATCCTTCCTCTCTTGGAAAACTGTGAAAGGAATCCACCCACTTCCACAATGACTCTCTTGCACTCTCGTTTGGGACTCAGGCCACATCAAGTAGGAAGATCATCAACATTTCCATTTTGCAGATGAGGAGACCAAAGCCTGAAGAGGCCAAGTGGTGAACCTGAGAGTCCCTGGTCTTTCCAGCACACGGAACTCCAGGGGTGGACCCTGAAGGACCTGGCTCTCCTAAATCACAAGGAGTTAGCAAGGTGCTCCACACTAATAAATGCTTCATGCTGCAATGATTGTGATGATGATGAATGAGAAAGTTGAAGAAAACAGGGAGGAAAAGGTCTCAGCCACCTCATCTGGACTAACACATCCAATCGTAACACATCCAAAATGTCCCCTACACTAGCATAATTTGTACCTATTAGAATTTTTTTTAGTTTCTCAAACCCAAACCTCCCAGCTATAACACAGCAACCAAGTTTTCCCACCCACGGCTCAGCAATCTGGGTCTCAGGATTATTTGTCCCTAACAAAATCTCCCGCCATTTCTTAAACTACTGGCAGGAAGTTGGATTTTCCACTTGATATTGTTAAGAGATTAAACTGTTTATCTCATTGTCATACAGAGGCCTTTTCAGTTTCCTGCTAATAGATTCAGGTTAGATAAGCATTACAGAAGTGATACTCCAAAAGTGTCCATACCAGCCAGCGTCCTTCCTCCATAAGGTTATGAGTCTTACTTTATTAAACCTACTATTCAGATGCTAGCTTATAAAAAGAAAGTATTACACATTCATGCATAGGCAGGAGATTAGACAAATACCAGTTCCCACACAGCCCGGGAAGAAGCACTTAGCAGGAGATCCTGCCCAATTACACACTCTACCACCTAGTCATCAATTGCCATAGAGAAGAGGAAAACAAATTGAGCTGAGCTTGGAAAGAATGTCAGCAAAATTGGAAATACACTTGCTAGGAACTGCCCGGGGGTGGGGGTGGGAGCTATGACCTCCCCTGTAAATGCCCAGGTCCCACTGGCCAGCAGCACACGGAGAATGAGCTGGGTGGACAGCCAGGCACCAGGGAACCCGATCCCTCTCTCCTGCAGCAGCCGAACATTCCCTGCAGTGTATAAAAATATTGAGCACTGGGAATATAAAATGTAATACAGCCTCTTCTTGGAAAACAGTACAGTTTTTTCATTTTGATTCAATGGATGGGGTAGGAAGAGCCTGACTTCAGACAACTTTTTAAGAGTGGCAATGACAAAAACAACCGAGCTCAATGCCCTTTCACATCTTGTTCATGCCCTCGGGCCCTACACCGAGATCAACTTTATAAAGTGAGCAATGGGGCCACCCGTTCAGGGGAGGTCTCGGCCCAGACTGGACCCTTAACCTGCTTCATTAATTCGTATCATCATCTCCAGACTAGGTGAACCCTAACTTGGTCACCAGGTCAGCGGAAATAATCTCAATGGTTATGTCTGTATCATTCATTTTCCCTTTCCACCCAGAATCTTACCACAAAAGTAAAATGTGAGATTAACAGGATAACAATGAGCTTTATGAGAGAAGATCTTTTTCAGCTGAAAATTAACCCCCATTATCCCAGGCTGAAGGAGCCATTTTTCTACTTATTCAGAGATACGAAAATAAAAATGCCCCCCCATGAAATCATACAAGAATGAGCTGTAGAGACTCATTCGGCTTCATTTTCTGTAGCTCCTACTTTTTCTTTTCTTTCTTTTTTTTTTTTGATGGTAGGGATTGAACCCAGGGCCTCATGCATGCTAGGCAAGCACTCTACCAACTGAGCTATACTGCTACACTTACAAAATTAGTAACTGGTCTGAAACATGTAAAAATTTCAGGAAATGAAAAAAATGTATTGACTGACAACCAGAAGAGATACCTTTTGCTGAATGGGTTTTCATTACATGGTATCAAGTCAATAAAATGTCCAACTAACGCTCAGCAAGAGGAGATTGGATTTCTAACAGTGAATTCTTAATGCCACTGTTAAGAAATACACACAAGTTGTCCAAAGCTGACATGCTGACTCCCCATCACACACAGCCTAGAAGGCTCCACATACCCTAAGAAACACCACAGCCGTCTGCCCTGAGAACACTGTAAGAAGCAGACATGCTGGACCTTGGCCCTGGAGACCTGTACAGCAGGCACTTCACTGACTAAGCGCCCCCACCTAGCTCTCAGAGTCCAAGCTTTAAGGTCATGTCCAACCAACAAGTGAACAAAAAGAAACTACAGTAGGAAGGGAGCAAGGTGTCAGGTAACACCAGCCTTCTGCTAGATGGTCAGTAAAATTACACTCTAGGAAAATTCCATGGCTCCATAATGGCCTTTCAGAAATGAACTTCATTCCACCCTCTTTGGATGAAGCAAAGTCATTTTTCAGGATTGTTTTGGGATGAAAGTGGAACTTAAAATAAAAATAGGGTTACTCCAAAGCATTCCTCTCAAGGCCCCGTGAACTTTCCAGACGACATGGCCTCGCCATGACAGGAGTCAAGGTCTCCCAACTCCACTTGTACCAATGCTTATTGGGCCTCTGATATATGCCACGTGGTATGCTGGGCACTTTTATAAACACTACATCCTGGAACTCTCACTGTCCCCAAGCCCACACATGTACCATTTTTCCACAGTGCAAGCCATGTGTAGACTGACCCAGGTCTCCTAAACCTGGGTCCAGCCCTACCTCTGTGGCAGCAAGAACATGGGATAAGCAATGACTTTGCCCTCACTAGAATTGTTCCTTTCTTTGTTCATCTTTCAAATGGTACAACAATTTTTTATGAGGTGTTTTCTTTCACTCATTTATTTACTCATTCCTTTAGTGCATGTTCTAAAAGCATGTACTGTGTTAATAGCCAAGGGAATCTTCAAAGGAAAAAAGAGAAACATGGGTCCTGCAACTGTATTGAACACTTTCTAGTCCAGCTCTCGACATCTATAAAATGTGAATATTGGAGAAGATGAGTTTCCAAACTTCTCCTAGACCCAGAAGTACATAATGTTCAATATGGAAGCTTCAGAAAAAAGTGTATGTTATGTTTTAATGGCAAGCACCAAGGCCTAACTTCCTGAGAGCACATGTATCTCTACTGTCTTTCGGCTCAAGAGACTTGAATTATAACCTTAAGAATTTACTCCTAGAGAAAGCAATCAGGGCTCTAACTGCACCATGAAGCTGGGATGAAGAAAGGGGTCCTAGTGGGAAGAAGGTGTCTGGGAGGACCTTGGTGAGACTCAAAGTTGGCGGTAGAACTACACTAATTGGAGATTGACTGTAGGTTCAGGAGGCCAGGGAAGCAGGCTGTCCGCAGTCACATGGACTGGACTCACAGGCCTGAAAGAAATGCTAGGTCTTTCTCCTCTGTGATGTTGAGACTGCCTATGGCATGACCATTACTTGGTTCACTAAGTTAATACTAGAGTATAGGGTTACAGAACACTTGGGAGAATTCATTATACAAAATCTCAAACAGGTAGTTTGCAGTCTAAAGGACTTTTCATCTTAACAAAGAGTTCATCTGGGTTTAGTATGATTTTTAAGTAATGACTTCTGATTAATGAAAAATATGCTTCTGACATTCACAGTATTAGAAAAAAAAAATCACTGCAAGGCACACTTGTCCTGGAGTTGAAAGTATGCTGTGCACACATCAAGTCAGATGCCAAGCTGTCTTCTCCCATCCAGACCCACAGCCACAGAACCCTTAACACCAAGGGTGCAATCATGACCCAGTTTAGAAGACCATTCATATTAATTCAGAATCACTTGCTGATTATCTGAAATCTACAGGTTTTATTCTATCAAGATGTAAAATTTTCCCATTAAATTCTT
This sequence comes from Fukomys damarensis, assembly GCF_012274545.1. Lineage (NCBI taxonomy): Eukaryota > Metazoa > Chordata > Mammalia > Rodentia > Bathyergidae > Fukomys > Fukomys damarensis. The sequence goes on along the minus strand of NW_022900923.1, from coordinate 48,184,696 downwards.
TAAAATTCTAACCTCTAGATAACTAAACTGAAACCTGACAAAATAAAATAGGTCTAAACAATGTTATCAATACTCCTAGGAGTATAAATAAACTACAGAGAACTAATCTAATCTGCAACTACATTTAACAGGCATGTGCCAACAGTCAGAAGAGTGACTCAGCCCCAATGCAGCAGAAGCTCTAAAGATGGCTTTCAGAGCACCTGAAATCCACTTTTCTAAAGCAGCACCTGACTGATTTAGCATGTTTTCTTGTAAAACCTAAAGGCAAAGTGTGCCTTAAACCTTTAACATCTGCATGGAGAGTAAGGTTGAGAATCAACCTCTTCTTTTCTCCTTATTTATTGGAAAGCATTTTAAGCTGACTGAATATTTTTATCTTTGTTAAGACAATGTGTTTGAAGTGATGTTTTGGTTCCTAATTGGCAAAGCCTCAGTTTGCAAATTTTAAACATCCAAAGGGCCAAAGACCCCCTTTTTGTCAATAGAATCAATATTCTTAGGTTAATACTCTGGCATCCTACCAGCACAATCTCTAAGAGCTGTCTGATTATTAACAAAAATAGGAATTGCGTGGATGATTTGTTGCTATGGTGGTACTTTTTCAGTGTGAAATTACAAAGAAGCACTTTTCTGGTAAAGAGAGCAGACAAGCAGATGGATCAATGGGCTCAAGTCAAAGCAGAATACTGAAGTGCCCACTTCAGCCTCCATGCCAAGGTCCACACCAAAGACACCCAGCTGCCCTTCCAGACACCATGATGTGCACTTTGAACACATCAAGTTTTGAATCAAATCTCTAAGTTAGTCACGAAGCATTAGGATGAGGTGGACCCCATGAGATCACCTTCCTGCTATGCGCATGTTATAAAAGGAGAAACTAGGCCAGAGAGGCAGAGCTCATGGGCACAAGTGTGTCCTGAGGTCTCACTGCCTTCTGGTCCTGGTTTCTTCATCCCTAAAGGAGCACCTGGAATCTCCCATACATGACCAGGGTCCTTCCAGATCTGAAAGCTGCTGAGACTTGTCCAGGAGAATCCTCTCCACACACCTAAGTGAGAAGGCCACCTCATCCTCGGAAGAGAGCACACATGAAACCCCACAATCTGGGCCTTCAACACTCTCATCTAGGAAAGAATTTTCCACTTAAACTATTTACCACTAGATGTATTTTTAAAGTGCCCCTAAAACTTGGTTTAGTTACTCAGAAATAACACTGCTACACACTTCTCAAAACCATATACAATCATTTTCAACTGCTTGAACATTGTGCCATGAGTGTTAATTTTTTCACTAAAAAAACCCCAAAGCAACACAAGGGTCAATATTAAAAAAAAAAAAATCCAACTAAACAAATTCCAATGACCCTTAAAATGCGGAAAGCACCAACAAAGCAGAGGTTTTGGCATATTATACTCCTTTATACAACCTGTCACATAAATAGGGCAGTGTTCTGTCTTGTTTTGTTTCTGTATGCCAACTACAACTGTGGAGCAAATCGATAAAATCTAATTTGTAAAGTAAAATGCATGCATATTTTAACATAGCACTTTCCACCGGTGTCTCAATGGCCCCGATACTCCAGAATGGACAGTAAATGACTGATGATTAGTTTCTAAGAAGAGAGATGGCACCATCAGCTCTGGGCAGTTCAGTTCTGTTTAGATCACAGGGAACAGTACCTGTGAACAGCCCTGCATTTAAGCCATTCCAGACTAGGTGTGTAATACAGTTACTTCCAAGCAAATTCCAGGGTCCGTACCTGTAGGAGCAGAAGGCTGCCACGCCCTGCCAGCACACCCCAGCACACGCCCACTCCTTAGAGCAGCCAGCCTGCACCACGAGGCACCCACGAAGGAGGCAGCATTCACGGGTTCTCTGGTCTGGCATGGGTCAGTGTGACAGGGACGCTGAACATGAGTGTGCGTGTGTGAGCCGGAATGTGAACGTGTATGGGCAGGTGCGCCGTAGGGTGTGAGGGGAGGGGTGAGCACGCTGAGCATGCAGGAGTGAGTGGGAGCAAGTGTATGTCCAGCTGCCACGCGGAGTAGCAGTGTAGACAGAAGAGAATTCAGCCTGGGGACCCCAGTGGCTCAGAGTGCAGCCTTAGGCTTATCTGTCAAACACCAGGGCCCAGGGCCGAGCCACACACCCAATCAGCGAAGATGCAGGGCCTTCGGTAGACAAAATATCCAGGACTCGAGTGATTTTGACGCAAAGAGTACATGTTTTGGTGTCACAAATAAAGTTTCTGCTCAAAATCTGCACATGAAGCCAACTGCTTATCAAGCAAGCACTTGACCCAAGCCCAAAAGTCCCTAGGATCCCATAATTTCAAGTTGGTTACCAACCCTAGCCCCAACACACTTGCACATGCACACGCGAACCCCAGTCAGCCTTAGGGAATTTTCCTGACTATTCTGTGGATGTCTAAAACCCTGTTTAAAAGTGAGAGGACAACAGGTCACTCCCATTCCTACCTCTGGGTCTGTTAGCTGGCTTGGAAACACCCCCTATCCCTCTGGTTTCCTGGCTGGCATCTCTTTGGCAACGTATCACCTGCCATATTTATCTCCTCCTTAAGTCATTTCCCGACAAGACCTCTTTTCAAACCTCAGGACGTACAAACTGTTTTGATAACCAGCCAGTTAATAGCTGCTAATCCACCACAAGAAAAGGCAAATGGAAACTTGGACAGCAAGTTAAAACAACTCTGAGTGTGCCAGCCAGGCTTCGGGGTTCAAAAGCCAGAGGGAGGAGTGAAAAGAGCTGTGGGGCAGGAGGGCAGGAAATCTGGCCCACGCACACTATACCCTCAGACGCACTGTTCGCCCTAAAGTGGTGTGTCCATGCCTGAAGGCAGGTGTGAGATTCCTGGGCCCTGTCCTGGCCACAAAATGCCAGGCTTACTGGGCCCAGATTTTGCATACACATTTGCCTCCAGATCAGCAGAAAGCAGAGTCTCAGGAAAAGAAATTCAAAATTTCAGACTGTGATTTCTGAAGTGGGAGTTGGACAGAATGCTTCAGAGTTCAAACCCCTCGGTGAATGACACTGAGCAGAAACATACAGCACCCCATTGCAGAGAAAGATACAGCCTGGCTACTATAGAGCACCCAGCCTTTCTCAGGGCAGCACAACCCCTTCCACAGAGCTAGGAAACTCCCCATGCTCTGGAAAAGCTAAGAGAAAGGTCAGACTTTCTTAGAAGTGCTTGTCCCAGTGCTTACACCTTCTGAAAGACACCGGTCCTCTGGAGAGTGAAAGCAGCCTCTGACTCAGACTAACCATGTGACAGAAATAAAGTCCTGTCCAGCAGCACCACTAGAACAAGATGCCAGTGTGATGACCCCAAAGACCAAGCGGAAACGGACCTGTCCCAACTCTCACCCTTCACCATCTAAGGTGATTCACCCAATGTGACATCCTGCTAGCAGTGGCCCAGCCTGCCTGGCCAAAGCAGGGTTTTCACTTTGGCTCACAGCAAACTCCACCTTAGTTACACTGAGCACCCTGACACTGCACCTTGTGGAGGCTTGGCCACTGCTTACCCAACAGACCAGCCACCACCACATCTCCAGGCTTCAGGGTCCAGTCACAGGGTCCCATCTCTGCCCTATTAGTAGAGGCTGAGTTAATCCGATGACATCCTCATCAGCTTCCGTCAATCACAGAATTAAGGGTTTCAGGTGATCAGACAAATTCTGTGCTCAGCAGCTCTGTCCACTGTTTTGGTGATCCTTACAAATGTTATGCTCCCAAAAAGAGTGGTGAGACCTACAGAAGGTACCTTAAAAACTTATTTTTGAAGATGGACATGGAAACAGCAATAGAAGTGACTCACATTTACTGTCTCGCCCACAGAACACAGGGCCCTGGCAAACACCTGGAAAGAAATACTACTTAGGGTGGCTCCAGGACCCTGGGCAATCTTCAGCACTGAGTAGAAAGTAAGAAAACCAGAGGACACGTGAGGCATCAAGGTCTGCTAAAAGCAGGATGAGCTCAAGAAAAAACCTCAGGGCAAGACTTACCACTCTGGGTTTCTGCTGGTCCAGGGTATGAAGAAAGGCAGCGTTGGGGTCTAGGGTGCGTTCCGGGTCACTGGAAATGTCCTCTTCCGAGTCCTCATAGGACGAGGAGAAGCCCGTGGAGGAGGCAGAAGAAGAGGACAGCTTCCTCAGGGGCAGGCTGCCCCGAGGGCTTCCGTGCACCTCCTCCAAGCTGCCGTCCTCCTGAGCACCCATGTCTGTAATGATGACGGCAGGTATAGCAGGTGAGCTGCTGGGGCTGCAGGCCTCTCTCAAGGAAGGCTTGTCCTGGTCCAAGGGAAGCTGCTCTGGCCGGGGGCGGGCATCTCCATCCTGCAGCTGGCTTTCCCAAGTCCCCTTCTTTTGTACCCCTGTGCCTGGGGTCCTGGCCAGGCCAGCTTCCTCCATGGGAGGCAGCCAAGGCCTGGAGCCCCGAGGCTGCACACCGTCCCTGGGAGAGCACTGGGGTTCATTCAGGCTTTTCCCCAGTTCCCAGCAGGGCAGAGGCTCCAACATTCTGCCAGAAGGAACTCGGGCCTCCACCTGCTTGGGCCCTGGCTGTGCTGCGGGACTGCCCCCAAGCAAGCCCCAGGAGGGAGACCCTTCCCCGGCTCTGTCAGGGAGAGGCTGAGCCTCCCCAGCGCCTACAGAACCCAGGTGTCCAGGTAGCGCTGAGCAGCTCAGGGCCTCTGACAGCTCCAAGCCTGGCACAGGTGCAGGGTTCTTTGCCGGCTTTTCAGGGACTTCAGGCTCCCTGGAGAAGGGGCTGCCAGAGGGCAGAGTCCCTCTCCCCGCCTTCCCACGGGGTTCTCCATCACACTGCCCAACCCATTCTGGGGTCGGGCTTGTCTCACTGCCCAGAAACTGCCCTTGCCGCTCCACCAGGGCCTCCCCGGGGTGTGAGTCCCCAGGCTCGCTGGCCCACTCCATGAGGGCAGTGTCATGTGGACGGTGAGGCCCTACGGATGTGACTGGCCCTGCTACTTCTGTGTCCATCCCTAAGCTTGGTCCGACAGGCTCCAATACAGGAGCTTCACAGCTCCAAGTTTCTGAAACAGGGGTGTCACTTTTGTCAATTTCCACGGCAAGGTCCGGTGAGTCACCACAGGGACTGGCAGGAGGTCCCTTCTCCCTCTTCTGCGAAGCCGCTGTATTATAAGCATCTGGTTCGGTCCGGATGGCCCAGCCCTGGAGGAGCGCCACTCCCTCCTTGTCCTTCGAGGGGATCGAGCTGAAACCTCTCCTCTCGGAGTCCACGTCGGGAGTCTCTGGACACTGGTCCCCCCAGGATTTTGTCCTCCGTTCCTCGCTGGGGGGCCCCTGAGCCAGGCCCCTTTTCGGGGGCTGGCTGCTGCTGCGGATGGAGCTCGGAGAGGGTGAGCGGGCCCGGCCTAGGCGCGGGCTGCGGGGCGCCAGGGTGGCAGCACTCTGTGCTTGGATGTGCGCCTCGAATAGGCCCACTTTCTGGTTCACCTGCACGTTCT
>NW_022900923.1:48125199-48177625 GCF_012274545.1 Fukomys damarensis | reverse complement strand
GAGGAGGAGTAAGGCGGGGGCTTGGGGGAGGAAAGCAGGAAGGAAGTTGTGAGCCTGTCTGGGGTTGAACTCAGCGGAACAAGTTTTTCTTTTCTTTTCTTTTTTTTTTTTTATTGCTTGGCAAGACCGAGGGAGGGAAACACTTTTTCAAAAAAAGTTTCCATTGTTGGCTAACAAGAAAAAAAAAAAGCCTTTTAATTTCTGCGGGTTAAAGATATACGATTCATTTTCCACCGCTCCATCAAGGCTTCCTCATAATGTCTAGCTTTATGAAACTACTTTTCAAAAAATGTTTTTAATAAAATTTTTGATTGTGCGTTCTAAAACAGAGCAGCTCCCGGGGAACTTTTAACAATTAAGACGGGCTAAAACTCTGTACAAATAAATGGTTTGTGTTCTTGCACACGAATATGCAAATCCGAAGACGATACCTTGTGGGCACCTTGCAGAGGTGCAGGTTTCAAGTGCATCACAGCAGTATTTTGGAAGACTGCTTGGGCTTTTAGCAGCTGCAGGTTCTGCAGTGCAATTGCTAAATGTGTAAACACGCCATTACATTGCTCACGTAGATACAAATGCACACGGCAATGGGAACATTCTCATACTTTTGCGTTTGTTATTTTATACTTATAAAAAAGTATAATAAAAAGAAAAGGCATAGTACTGGACCTAGGAGTGCCTGATCATTTTCTAGATCCCACTTACCTTGGGGACCTGCAGACTGAATATTTTCAAGATATTTCTCTTCTATCACTAGCAAAAAAGTAAGGAAGGAGCATCAGCCAACAATTAGTGGGCAGAGCATCCTACCACCTAGTTAAGCACTAACAAGTGTGTTTTGCATAATTCCCTAAACCTTAAACTACGGAATTTACTGGAAACAGGGAAAACACAGCTGCAAGGTTTAGGAGATTTAAAAATCCAAAGCCTGAATCAGTCCTTATCGCCTGATGAGCTACAATTCAGGTGGAAATTTTTACTTTGCTTGTAGCAAACAGATCTCTCACTTGTTTATGCAACAATACTGTGAAGTGAGCAAACCATTCTGCTCTGATCAGGAAAAGCTCACAGCAAACCTGAAGTCGAGAAAACTAGTTCTAGCCAAGAATTCCTGGGGACCAGACCCTGTTGAATCCTTCCTGATTGTGTAAGACATGCCATGAAGGGATCGAACCTCATCCGAGCCCCTCCCCTATGAAGCTAAATGAAGAGAGCTGAGCATTTACTCACGGGTCAGCCCAGGCTCTGGGCAGCTCCTGAGAGAAGCCAGCCCCTTCCTTGCCCCATTCCTTTGGGCAGGAAGAGGAGCTTGCCAATTCCTAGTGGATCAGGGGATGCCAACATCCAGGGCAGGGGTCATAGTGGAAGCCAGCAGAAGGACCTAGCAGTGCTTCTATTGTGCACAGAAACTTAGCTTCCACTCTGGGAAGCCTCCCCATCACCTCCAGGCCAGACACCATCAGCATTCTCTGGTTGAGAACTGGCTTTCTGAGTGTGCAGTCAGCCTCAGGAATTCTTGGTCCAAAGGCAGACAGCAGCAGTCAGGTGTGACTTGCGGATGGGATGGGTGCCTTTAACGCTGGTACAACGAGGTGACAATTCTATCAGTCTAAAACTCCGTGCCTTCGAGAGTAGCAATGGGTTGGGTTAAAGATGACCAAAACCTGTGTGTGGACGCCAGCAGGGTGTCTTACATCCTGAAGCAGGATCTTGTTGCCCTTTCATGATTTTAAATGAACATTAAAAATTTAGCATTTAATATTTGTTCCAGGCACATTAGGTATTCTAATGTTCTAGGCACATTATATTTTCATACATTTGTATCCTCATAACAACCATGTGAAGTAGGTATTATCGTGAGTCCTATTTTACAGAACTGAAGCAAAAAGACATAAGCAAATTGTCCACAAATTCCATAGCTGGTAATTGGCAAAAGCAGCACCTGAATCTGAGCATTCTAGGTTTAGAATCCATGTTTGTTTCTACTCTGTACATTGGTCTGCAGCTGTAGGGGCGATTTGCCTAACTTTAGGGTTGCCCTTGCCCAGTTTTTAAATGGAATTTTAAAGATCAAAGTTATAAGATTGCCTACTATGTAGAAAATACTATGGAGTTTCAAAAAATCTACTGGTACTAATAACTGGTTTTAGCAAGCACACTCTTTTTCTAGGGGTACCATAAGAAAAACCCTCCAACTGGTTGGTTTAAACAGCAGAAATGTATTTTCTCACAATTCCACAGGCTACAGATACAAGACTAAGGTGTCGGCAGTGCCATTCCCCTCTGAGGCTTCCCTCTGGCGTCACTCCCCAATGACTGTCTCCTCCCGGGTCCTTCACAAGGTGGCCCTGTGCATCTGTGCCATGGCCTCTGCGTCTTATAAGGATGCCAGAAATTGGAAATTTAAAACTAATAAAACACTTACAATAGCATCAAAAGCTTGGTGATGAATATAACAAAACCGTGTAGTATTTGGAAAGAAAAAACTACAAAACATCACTGAGCAAAATCAAAGAGCTAAGTAAATTGATTGATTATGTTCATGAATTGGAGGATTCTATTGTTAATTTGTGAATTTTCCCAAATTTATCTATACATTCAGTGACATCACAATTAATATCATAGCTGGGTTTAATTTTGTTTATTTTCATTTTTATTTCATAAAATTAATTGAGAAATGCATGTGATCTCAAATAGCTGAGGCAATTTTGAAAAAGAACAAAGTGAAAAGGCTAACTGTAACTGATGTTAAGATGTGTTATGAAGCTACAACGGTCAAGATAGTGTGGTGTTGACATAAAGTCAATCAAGGGGGCAGAATCCAGAATCCAGAAATACACATATATTAGAGCATTGATTTTTTACATAGGGGCAGAAAAATGGAGAAAGAAGTCTTTGACAGATAGTGCCATAACATTGACTGCCCAAATGTGAGAGAGAGGAGAGAGAGAAGGAGGAGGAAGGGAAAAGAACCTCAATGCACATCTTCTATCATATACAAGAATTAACTCAAAATGACTCAGATCTAAGTGTAAAACCATAAAACTTTCATTTAAAAAATAATAGAAAATCTGGGACCTTAGGGCAGACAACTATGTCTTAGAAAGGACACCAAAATGTATTGACTGCATCAACTTTTCCAAATTCTACTCTTTAAAAATATACCAAGAGAATAAAAGAGGCTAGTGGTATAGCCCTTGCCAAACACATGCAAGGCCCTGAGTTCTACTCCTGGGAGAAGAAAAAATGAAAAGACAAGCCACAAACTGGGAGCAAAATGTATGTAAAGTAAAATGTACATAGCAGCTTTTTTGAATTGGTAAAAAACTAGAAGGAACCCAAATGCCCATCACGCAGAGAAAGGATAAGCAATTTGTGCTAGTTCTACACACTGAAAAATGACTTGCCAATAAAAAGCAATCAAGTACTAATATACACACAACATGCACGAAGCTCAAAATAATTAAGCTGAATGAAAGAAATCACACCAAAAAGAGTGGTTTCTAGATGAATTCATTTATAGAAAATTCTAGAAAACACAAACCAATCTATAGTGACAAGGTAGATTGGTGGTTGGCAGGAAATGGGGGCTGTGGGGTAGGGCAGTAGATGGGCAAAGAGACAGGACAAATTTGGAGGTGACAAATATGTTCACTATCTTGATTGTAAATATAATTTCACGAGTATATACACATATAAAAATTCCCAAATTATAAAATGTAAATATGTGTGATTTAATACACACACACACACACACACACACACATCTCAGTTATAGCAAGATTTTTTGAACAACGAAGCTATAGATGGATACAGACTTTAATGAAGATGTTATTGGTCCCTGTCTTAGTAAGCAGCACTGTTCCTGACGTACAGTGTCCTTTCTGGGTTAGTGTGGAATCATGCATTTTCTCATTCATGTGTTTCATGGAATACCTCAGTGTCCCTTTCCACTTTATATACAACTCTGTTGTTTCTTTCTGTAATGTGGAATAATCTTTAGTTTTCTCTCTTTCTTTGTGCTCTACTAGATACTGAACCTTTCAAGGGATCCTGGTTTAGTTCTTTTCCTAGCCTTAGGTTTTAGCTCCACACTGAGTAGCCCTATACACATATTGAAAGAGGAAAAATAGATGAATTGGCAATCCATCAAATCACTGTGCACAGAAGACCAAGGAAGCAGTGTATCAGGAGAGCTGCCACCTACTTCCCAGAGGACACAAAGAAAGTGTGCTTGGCTGACGTGAGGCTCTGCTCGCCTTGGCTGTGCCCCATGCCCTATGCTGGAGATCTTAGCTGTAGTGTTCCCAAAACACTCTCAGCCCAAGGCATGGCTGAGGCCACAGCTTGTCCCATGGGGAGGTTGCCACATCCATGCCAAGGCCAACACTACAAGCGAGGCAGCAGTTTTGCGCTGCTCTTGGTCTCGGCTCTGCCTCCTTGCACCCCCCTTCCCCTGTGTCCTCACCATCCCTTTGATCTGGGTAAATTTCTCGTTCTGTCCACAGCAGAGTGTGAGCTCTGCTCTGGGCCTGTGTAGCTATAGGGGATGAGGTGGGGAAGACACAGCCCTTGCCCTCCAGTCTGAGGGAGACACAAGACAACACACTGTGGAGGGCCAGAAGGCCCAGTGCACACAGATCTGGGGGGCTCATGGGCTCTTCCACTTAACCATATGTGCTATTGACCAAATAACTGAAGCTCTCAGGACCCCAGCTCTGAGACCTGTGAAATGGCAAGTGTTATAATACCCACCTCTAGTGTTCTTACAGAGACCTGTTAATTAATTCACATATTAAAACTTAAAAAGGTATGCCTTTTAAAAGGTAGACATTTGTCCGCTATCTCATACTAAAAAAGATCCAAGACACAGTGGTACTACCACAGAATCTGCTTTACACACAGCAAGCCCTCAATGCGTAGTTGCTTCTAGCATGAGTTTCATCAGCACCCAAAGTCCCTTGTTTCTATGCTGACACTGCCCTACTACCCTAGTGGGCAGCAGCAGCTACAGGGGCAGGGTTCTGTATTCCCACAAAGCCACTTCTTTCTGTTCTAGCTTCAGAAATGCTGTAGTCTCATCACCTCTAGACAGTTATGCCCATATTCAGGCACACATAACCCCATGCAAGTTGCCAGTTGGCAGCCCTCATGCCCTTCCAAGAGAATCTGCCTGTCCCACTCCGTGAATGGAAATGCTAGGTACCAAAGGACCATTCTGAGCCCATAGCTGACTAGACCAGGGTGGACAAGAGTCCCAAAGACAGCTGATCCATGTTGATGCCCTGGCATGGAAATACAAGCTAGTAAGTTGGATTCTTATTGTGGAACTTCAGAGTCTTCTTTGCAGGGACTAAGCAGAAAGATTGTGAGGTATGTGGGGAAGTGCTAAGAGAAGCCAAGAGTGAGAAAAGGATGTCCCAGGGAGTAGAGTAGGGAATGCAGACAGATGCATCAAGGCAAAGCAAAACAAAACCAGCACCTGTGCAGGCCCCAGAGAAAGACAGACAGTCACCTCCCCTGCTGGTGGCTTCCTGGATCCTAGTTCCAGGAGGTCTGGTGGGGATCTGTGTCTGTCCAGGTTGTGTGATACTTCCTATGACAAACTTGCACCCACTCCATCCACTCATGCTAGCTAAGAACAGCTCTGTTCCTCACAACCAAAAGTGCTCTAACAGTAAGCAAGATCCATCTTTGGGACTGACACGCCAGGCCCTTAGCATTTCCTGATTTGGAGAAGCAGATGATTTATTACGTGGTCTGAGCTCACCTTCCAGTGGGGAAGCCAACCAGACACTTCAGAAAGGGTGAATTTTATAGTTTGAGAAGTGGAACCAGAAAGGCTGGCTGCCGAAGAGTTGCAGCTGGTTTCCCAGAGTGCCCTGGGCTTGGGGAGCCCCACTGATTCAGCATGCATTTAGCTCCTTGGTGTTTCCCCATTCACTTGGACTCTAGGGGATCAACTCGGGCCAAGGAATTTGCAGGGAAACTGAATAGCCAGAACACCAGTTCATTTATTTGGAATGGTCTAGTCACTAGCACTGGGAACTCAATTTTGTATTTCTGCAGGAAGCCATATTTTTGTCTTACTAATCCCCCTTTCTCATGCTAACATGTTTCCAGTTTAAGATTTAGGACCAGTCATCTCCTCTATATGATTCAAGAGACAGACATATTTCCTTACTCTAACTTTCCTTCTCCAAGGAACTTTCTTTATCAATCCTTTTATTGCCTGCCTCCTCCCATAGAGAACCCACGAATACTTGGGTTGGCACTCAAGGGCCCATGCACTTGCACACAACCCATCTCTGCAGCTCTGTGGCCCACTCTCACTTTCCAGAGCCTTCTCTCTGGCCACTCTGCCTTTCTTGCCCGGCCTGCCCTCTGTGTCTGTGCCCTCATGACTCTTCCCACCCATCGTCACTGCAGCTCTCCCACGGGGCCACACTGCTAGTGAGCTGTTCACACCCTCCCCATAAAGTTCTCCACAGAAGAAAGCAGTGGAGACATCGCCACGACAAGCCCACTCGCCAGAGCCACTGAATCCCACGCCTTACCTACATTCGTGTGTGATTCATTCCTTCCCTTTAAGAATGCTATTTTTGAAAAGTCAGATTTACTTGTTCAAACACACACATGCACACACCAGTCTTGTTATACTCTGTCAGCATCTGGAAGATCCAAGGCAAATAGCAAGTGTTAGGAGTCTAGATCCGTATGAAGGACAGAAATCTCATTTTGACATTTCCCCTGCCCTGCCCTCTTCCTAGTCAATGTCTTCCTTCCTGGGCAAAGTCTGTATTACAATGACTTAGTCTTCATTCATTTATCTACTCAACATTTATAACATTTACACTCCCCTCACTGCGCACTCTTGGTAATTTGCTTCTGTCTCCTCCTTTTTCAGGAGACGTTGTCATCTGCAGCTGCAGCTTTTGGTATAGAGAAGGTGCTTAATAAATGTTTGTTGACCTTGATCTTCAGTTCAGGCAAGGGCAACGGCAGACTTTTCTATCTTTTCTTACAGAGGGTATTTTTGGGATGTGTTAGCTTTTAGTTGGTGTGACAAAACACCCAAAATACTGTGTAAGAGGGAAGGTTTGTATCGGTTCACAGTTTCAGAGGTTTCGGCTGTGTGATTGATTGGCCTGTGGCAGCACAGGACCACGTGACAGGAGCACATGTCAGGGATATGGTTCACACTGTGCTGGCCACAAAGCAAACAGAGCAGATTAGGCCCTCCCTGTCCTGTTCACCCCATTCGAGGGATGTCTCCAGGGCCTGACTTCCACTAAGCCTCACCTTCTGAAGATGCCACAGGCTGGAGACCAAGATTTTAGTTTGTGGGCCTTCGGCAGACACTCAGATCCAAACTAGCGGTGGTGGAAAGGGAAACCAAGCTGCCTGGAAGTATTTCTGCAGTGAAGCCCAGGTGCACTCCATTTCCATGTGGATCATTTCAAATGACTTTAACGATTTAAATGACAGAAGGTGCAGTGATTGGCTGGTTGCAAATCTGATTCAAGAACGGAGATCCAAAAGCCAGGGAGCAGCCATTATCCGAATTCGTGGTTTCATAATACATCTTTTTTTCACTGTCTGGAAACAACCATGAACTGATAAGAGATGTTATCCAGCTTTTTGAACCTAAGCAGAAACTAAGGTAACTTCAGCGATCACATTGAAATGTGGTGTCGGGACCTTGTCTGAATTGAAGCCAAGTTACTTGCTGGCAGTTTAAGGAGCTAGGGGTGTGATCCTACCCTCCACCCTTCCCAGGATGCCCTTCCTTGTACTGGGCCTGTTTGTGATGGACCTGTCCTTGCTCTTTGTTTTGTTTTGTGTTTTGCAGTGGTGGGGATGGAACGAACATGGGCCTCACACATGCCAGGCAAGTAGTCTGCCACTCACCTAACACCCGGCTTTGTCCTTGTTTAAAATCCTAAATGGTGAAGGTGCAAGAGGCAGCCTGAGCCCCTTCCTTTGCAGGGCAAAGCATGTGCAAGGCCCCTGACCTAGAGAGAAACAGGTTTGAGGAGTAGTGAGTGGGACTGGGTGGAGTAGAGGATAACTAGATTTGTGTGACATCCATGGTGAGAACAGGCAGCAAGGACAAGTAAGTTACATGGAATTCACAGAACATTTTCTCCAAGGATTTGATACACTTTTGAAATGGCCCTTTTGTCTGAAGGGTCTCAGTCAAGGCGGCAGGAGGGCCCGAGATGGCATTTATGTAGGTGTTGCTTCATCATTTCAGATGACAAAATGGGAGGGAAGAGCAGGGGATTTAGTTCAGTGGCATTGCACCTGCCTCCCAGCACAAGGTCCTGAGTTTGAGCCTCTGCACCAAAGGGGGTGGGGGCTTGGAGACAGAGCTAGGGGACATGGAGGGAGACTGGGAGGGAGGAAGTGTTCATTTACATCCTAATTTTTAAGGTCAGAGGCTCAGCAAATGTTTCAGTGTCATATTTTGACACAAAATTTCTATCTCCTGCAGAAAGGGGAAGTTTTTCCGTGCCTCCCATTTCTCTCTTCCCTTACAAAGATTGTATCTCTGTTACTTGCAAACCACCAGATGTGGCACTTCAGGACCCACAGAGCATCTCCTGCACATCCACAGGCAGCCCATGTGGCCGTGGTTTTATTCAGGAGCATGTACTTTAACTTTGGGCATTGTTATTAATGCTGTTCATTACTACTCAGCCCATGGCTGGGTTGACCAGGCAGAGCAAGGGGAAAGGGAAGGAGATGAAGGATTGCATTTATCTTCAGAGAACGAACAAACCAGAAGAGAAGTCAAGCTTACAAATAGTTGTCATTCAATGTGATAAATACTATTATAACTCTCAGGAAAAACCAATATGAATATCTTTTCACTTTTTTCAATCCATTCAAAACATTTAAGGCAATTTGGGTCAAATGAAAGCACTGTGATGTGTCCTCCTCTGTCTTATTCACTGAATCTGACACCACATGACTTCTCCGAAGTCAAAACGACCATGAAAGGTAAACTTTTGGAACAGGTTCAGGACACTGAGGCAGCCAGGACAGTGTAACTAAAGACGCTTACAAAAGAAGATCTTCAGAACTGCTTCAGAAAGTGACAAGAGTCACGGCACGAGAGCGTTCAGCAAGGAGCCAGGAGTATTTTGATGGGGATTAATGTCAAGGTGTCTTTTCCCGCAATTACAAAATTTTAAAAATTCATCATGTTTTTTAATCATGCCTCAACGTTACTGTCTCCGATGGAGACTAACTACCAGGAGCAGGCGGGCTTAACAACACACACCGTGGATGGCAGGGGGCTTCTGTGAGCAGCCGCGGGCTGAGTGGGTTCTCTGCTCAGCCTTGTGTGAGGTGCTGGCAGGGCTGGGGCCCACTGGGGAAGGACCCCTTCCCGCTCACACTTTGTGGGAGTCCGGCTCCTCCCTGGCTTTGCCTGAGGCCACACTCAGCTCCTCAGCAAGGGCCCTGCAGAGATGGACAGTCCCCTGACACAGGGCTGTGACCTCCCGTCCACAGCCGCAGAAGCAACACCTGTCGCTGCTGCCACACGCCCCCCAGGCGCACACTAGGGGCAGGGTGTCTGCAGGAGCGGGAGCCTGCAGCGCTCCTCTAGGCCCGGCGGCAAACTCATGGCACATGTGCTACTGTGTTTTTCTCTTTAGACAAAGGATGTTAACGTACAGTTGTTTTTTTCTAAAACCTCAGTATCCAGGTTAATTGCAGTGTTGGCCCTTTGTGATACATAAGCGGGTCTGGGTTGCAGTTTTAGCACCTCTAAAAGGCTTGCCATCATGTTCAGGAGAAAGACAGATCCGCACTATCTTGGGTAAGGAGGGGAAATGAGGTAACAGTGCTGATGGTATCTGATGTTGGATATCTGAGCTTGCTCTTTCCTCTCTCCATCTCCATCTCCATGTCTCTCTCTCCCCGCCACTCCTGGAGAAATGAACCCAGGGGTGCTGTCCTCAGTGAGACATCCCTAGCCCTTTTTAAACTTTTTATTTTGAGACAGGTGTTGCCAATTTGTTCTGGCGGGCCTCGAACAAGCTTGTGGTTCTCCTGCCTCGGTCTTCCTGAGTGCCAGAGTTACTCGCAGGCATTCATCGCGGTGCCTGGCTTCGTCGTTTTCTCTTACTGTCCAAAGAGACCTTTATTGACACAGGTTTGAGTCCAGCTCTGCTGCGTGAAGCAGAGTGGGTGTGGGAGTCAGGGAGACACCTGGGCAGCACTGTCCTCACCTGAAAGACAGGGAAATCACTGCTCACTCCGCACGCATCCGGAGGGGGTGACGGAGATGGGTGGGTAAAAGAGCCTAGCACGTGCCCAGCCACCTTGGAGTCTCGCAGCAAAAACCTGGAAAGTAGCACACACAGAAAGCTGTGAAAGAGCCCTGTCTGCAGGCTTCCCTAGGAGGACTGTGACTAAAACTAAACTAAACTAAAACTCTCTCCAACACATCCAGGTTCAAGGTCCCTTCAGCGTCAGCAATGGGGGGCCTCCCACATTCCTCCGGCAGCATTGTCAGGCCCTGATATGGTGTTCGCTCCATCTCGAAGGTCCTGCTTTAATGGGCCAGCACTGGCAGGCACAGAGCTGGGCCAGGGTGGGAGATGAGGGGCACAGTCCTGGTCCAGCCCAGGGGACTTGGAGATGGTAGAACTAATCCTGAAGTCGCTCTTCCATTCCTGTGTGCCTGAACAACTTCAGACACCAATATGTCAGGTGAGCTCCTACAGCCCATCCCTGACTCCAGAGTCCGTAGGCCTTGGCTTCTGGACATTTCTCATTACTTATTCTGTTACCCACTTAGATCTCTCTGCCCTTACTCCAATTCCCAGACCACAGCTCAGCACAGGTGAAGGTTTTGGGCTGCTTTTAAAGGTATTCATTAAGTACTGGGCTGTGTGCTAAACTAGAACACTAGATCCTGGCTGGAAGGCTGGGGTAAGGAGTGCAGGGCGGAGACAGGAGCTCCTCCCAGATGGGGCTCTGCTTTCAGAGAGAGGGGACAAGCCAGCATGCGCATCCTTCCACAGGCCAACCACACACAGCCTCCGTGTTTACTAGATCCTCTCGAAACTTCCCAGGAATCCAGCCCCAGGAGAATATTCCCTTCAGGGACCCAGGACTGTGAACACTGGTTGAGGGGCTTGTCTGCACTCTGTCTCCGTGTGGTGACGGTGCCTCCTGCCTGCATCACGTATCACGTGGAGGGTAGGAGTCCATTCTTCTGATGGACTCCTGATGCCCAACACTTAGTAACTTAAAGAGGTATCTTTTCCAGAGAAGACAGACACTGTGAAAACCACAAAGATAAAGGACTCCAAACTGTAGGCTCAGAATGCCACCTCGCGCGTCAGGGCCTGCAGGGGCTAAGAGGCCGGCAAAGCCTGTCCCAGCCCTGCTTCTCCTACACCCTGCTTCTGCAGACACTTTGAGAGCCGCTACTCCTGGTGCTGTGCCTGTGGCCTGGAGGAAACAGAGCACAGTCCTGCTGGCTCAGGTTCTTGAGGCTGGGCAACAGAGCTGAGCACGGATGTATTATAGAAGGGTACCGTGGTGCTCACAAAATCACCAAGAGTGCCCAAAACAAAGCAGGAAGAAACCCCCAGTTTGCAGCCAAGAGCCAGTCCAGAGCCACAGAACGTGTTGTCAACACAGCTCAGATCACGGCTCCTGAGACTCCTGAAAGCTGGATTTGGCCACATTGCTGCCACCATCCCCACAAGATGACTTCTCTGTGCCCCGCCTCCCTGTGCCCACGTTGGTGGGTGTATGACAGGCTGACCCCACACCCCATGGAGCCTGTGTCCCCGAGAGCCTGCGGGATGCACGGCTGAGTCCCAGTAAAAAGTGAGAAAAGTTACAAAGTGGTAACACGTAAAAAGAGAAAAAGGCAAATTCATTAAACACGTTACTGAGGAACTATATGCCAGGCAGTGTTCTAGACAGTGAATGCATCAGACACAATCCCTGGCCTGAGAGAGCTTGCAGTGCAGCAGGAGACGGGAAGTAGCAAACATGTGTATGCATGTATGTGTGTGCGTGATGTTGGTAAGTGCTAGGGAAGATGATGAGGTGCAGAGGGGATAATCATTGCACCAGCACCTTAATGTGTAAGTGGAGCTGTGCTGGGGCTGAAGAACTTCCTGTGGAGCAAAGGCCCTAGGAAGGGAGGTCACTGAAGCTCATTATCCAGACGTGCCTGCGAGTCCTTCACTGCTACAGAGACTCTGCCTCAGCCTTCTAATGCTAAATGTTAAATGTAACATTAATGTCCATTCATATAAATATAACATTAATATAAAGTATTCATATTTTCTTAATGTCTACAGTGAGCAACTAACGATTGCATTAAAGACTGACTCGATTTTATGAAGTACTTATGTTTGTGTTTTAATAACTATCACCTCTAATAATTAGTTTGATGAATAGTGTTTGCTAATTTAGAAACACTGTACCCTCTCACACATACAGGGCCAACACAGATGAAAAGGCACAAAGACTGCTATAGTCCAGGGGATAACTACTTGTGGTATCCAAACCATTCAGTCCTTCCATTGATTTGTTCATCCTCAGCCAGCCACCCGCCCACGCATCCGTCTACCCATCTGTTTACTTATCGAAGAAGTCTTTGAATTCCTTTCGTCCACTGAATTATTCATGGAAGGCTGAGATGCTACGAGACAGGAACGATCTCACCGTGCGATAGTGGAAGAGTCCAGATTGTGGGGTCAAGCTTGCTTTTGAATTCCGGCTCAGCCATAACTTCGGCTTCTGTGTAATATTAGTCAAAGCCCTTAACTTCTCTGAGATTTCATTCTGAATCTCCAGCTAGTTTTATAACTAGAACGCAAGCTTCACCGATTCATTACCCAACCTTTAAAGGAAAAGTATTCCCAAGCACTTCTTGATACTGACATTTATATTTATCACAAAGTTACTTAAATGTATACAAACAGAATTGTGTATGGGCTGGACCATTAGTCTTTGATTTTTAATTGCTCACTGTGGGCTTTTAGAAGTCATATGTGATTACAAAGTCAAAACAAAGTTTGAACAGACCTCCCTTCCACCCATGCCCGCTACTCCAGAGACAGGTGGCTTTCAAGACCCTGGTAGGTGGCAGTCAGAGACAGGTTTCCTGTCCTGACTCAGTGGGTCCTCGGGATCTAGAGTGTGGTGGTAAACCTAGGACACGCATGCCACCATGGGCTAGGGAAGCTCGAAAGGGTTTGGCATCGCTCTCTAAGACCTGGAGACATAAGTAGATTGCACAGTTGGAAGGACCAAGTCAGATAGTAGTGTTCAGTACAGGTGTTTCTCAGGGTATAACACCTGCCTCAGGGGTGTGAGGCCATCAATCTGACCCCAGCCCTGCGAAAGAAAAACCCGAATAAATAAGTGAAGGCTTGGTGGCACTTGTCCCTTAAGTGTGAGGCGCTCTGATGTGTCTTTTCTATTCTATTCCATTTTTCTCCAAAATGCTGCTCTGATCTCCTAATGTTGGTTTTGCCACCTTCTAACAGTGTGCACAGTTTCCAGTTTGGGGAACACTGTACCCTGGAAACAGAAACTGCACTTTTGTGGCTCTCTATCCCCAACACAGAGGCGGTTGCCAAAGTTGACTGAAAAGAAGGAATGGATGTAAATGGACAATATTATTTCAATTTTTGGGAGCCAGTGAGAACAGTAGGATTCAGAGAGGTTGGCTGACTCCCTGAAGACGCACAGCAGCGGAGACGTGCATGACTTTAGGCCTGCCTGGAACTGGGGCCTGTGTTCATTCTGCCCTGGAGCTGCTGCTGTGGACCGGTCACAGGAAACAGGCGGAAGGCAGCTCCGTGCCAGCCTCTCTGAATGAGGTTCTCTCCTGAGAGGGAGTGTGACGGCTGGAGGGGACTAGGGAGGCCAGGTGGAAGGACACAGTCTTGGCCTTCAGCCTGACCCATGTGGAGCTCAGGAGCTTACAGACATCGAGGGCGGGGCTCACCTGGAGGGGAGAAGGGGGCCAGGTTCCCACACCTCTGAGCCCAGCTTCGCTGGCTGTGGGCTGCAGGAGCAGAGGTTGGCCCCAGGTGACGCAGCTCGCTTTTGGCCACCAACAATCCCTGGAGAAGGGCAGCGATAGACAGTAGTAGCCCAGGCTCACAGCCATCAGGAGATGAGGTCACTGCCTCTCCAGGGCTCTGGTGGGAGGTCAGAAGAACCATGGCCTAGGCATGGCATCCCCAGGCAGGGATGCTGTGCCAGCAATGGGCGTTTACTCATTAACAAAAGGAAATGGCAGTGTGTCCCTGGGAGCTGTTAGGGAGGGTCGGGGAGAAATATGTGGGACTCCTTTAGTCTGGTGTCCAGCACAGTGTAAGCACATAATTAAAGAATAACTGTTCACTTCAGTGAAAACTAGTATTCAGTAACAATTAGGCCTGTGGGTTTCATGATTATAAGTTTATTTTGTGACAGTTGGCAATAATCCTTTCTCCGAAGTCTCTGCCGGTTGAGTGAAGAAGTATGAAAATTCATAACACGAGACTCCTTTCAGCTGGATGGGGCTCCTTTCCGCTCAGATGCGTGCATGACAGCTCAGTGACAGGCGTCGCTTAGAGTCCGGGGGCTCCATGTTCCCCCAATTTTCCCATTCATCCAGAAGGGGACGGAGGCGATCAACATGGCCTCTGAGACTGAACTCAGATTCAGAATGAAATCATTGCCCAGCCTAACACGCACGCTCGGGATGGGGGCTGAGGGATCTCAGGGGTCCCTGGCCCTGGTCTGCCTCCTAGCCCGAGAGAGCTGACTCAACCTCCCAGGCAGACTTGTGCCAAGATCTCTGTTTCCAGGCCCCAGTCATCCCAAAGGCAAACCTTCCTGGAGTCTCCCTGGGCATTTTCACCCCATCTCCTTTTGGCCCATGGTTCAGGCACTAAGATGCCTATGGTCCTGCTGAATTTTTAGAACCTGAAGTGACTGCATACTTGAAGAGAAGCAAACCACTGCTGTGGCTAAAGGTGTCACCTTTCTTGAGATTACTGTAAATCACATTTTCCTTTCGCACATTGGAAACATTTGATGGGGCGTAGTGATGACAGGCTGGAAGGGGAAGAAGAGAGCAAGACAAGGAGGAAGCCGAGTGGAACACAGGCGTGACATGCATTTGCATCTTTCATTTTTAATTCCTAGAAACATTCTCTGGAACCTGGAGCTTAATGGAATAAGAATCTTTGCTCTGTTCTCCGCCCAACTTTAAGTGCAGGTACGTAGCTTCCTCTCCCCTCCACTTCTCTTTTTTCCTGCTCTCTGGTCACCAGCCACTCTTGTCTCAACCTCCACCTTGCTCAGTGGAGCCCAACACCCTGCCCCAGATGTTCTCTCAGGAACATCCGTCTGTGTTTATAGCAGCCCAGTGATTCCAAACTGAGCAAGTCCGAATTCAACCAGAAGCCTCTGTTCACATGGTGTCGCTCTCCCTGCCGAGGACCTAGTGACAACACCCAGTTCATCCAGCTAGAAACACCAGTCTTCAGTGAGGATTGACTGCCTCTCCGTCTGACTCAGCCTTCTAATCCCCACCCCGCCTTACCAAGCCCCCTCTGCATCCAACCCCACTGTGTCCCACATCCACTCTTCTCTCCATTATGGCACCAGCACCCCCGCCTGAATCATGGTGAAAGCCTCCTGACTGATTTCTTTGCTCATCCATCCATCCATCCATCCTACAAATATTTATCAAGTACCAGCAATATAACAAGCACTATTTTAGGATCTGGGGATACAGGATAAACCAAGCAACCAGACCTTGGTCCTCATGGAATTGACATTCTAGTTGGGTAACCTGATAACAAACAATAAATAAAGGACTTGTGCATGAAGATGGCAGATTGAAACATTCTCATAAAGTTTTGTTTTACCGATACCTTGGTAACAGCCTCTTGCCAAATAAATAAATAAAGAAGTCAAAATAAGCAGAAGAAATTCACTAGGAGCAATCAGAGAGGCAATACACTTCCAAAGCTGTCAGCCAAGAAAATAAACATGGAATAGTGTGGAGAATCCCAGCTGGGCTGGGTCCCAGCCCAGCCCCCACTCCCCTGGAAGCTGCGGGGAATGAGCAAAGCCTGAGAATGCACCTCGAGACCCCAGAGCCGAGATGCTATTTTCTCTTCTAACTGAAGAGTAGTCAAATGGCGGTTGTGGAGAAATGGGTAAAACCAGCAAGTGGGAGACTGGGCTGGCTCTGCTGGAAGGGAAGGCTGCAGGACACCACCCCAGATATGAGCAGCACTGAAGCATGGGGCAGGACTGGTGTCATAGCCAGAAGCAGACATCAGCACCCTCTCCAGCGGTGCAGCAGGCCGAGCACAGCACTCTGCCCACTGAGCTTCTGCAGTCCAAACCCAGCTCCCTCGACTCTCCCAGTGAAACCGAGAGAAACTACGCGGGAGGAAGTGACTGCCGTGGTCACTGCACTCTGTCAGAACAAGAGGAGTGGGCCAACTTCCCCACCAGAGCTCACTGACCAGAAAGATGCACAGGAACCCCAAAGCCCCACGTCAGGGAGAAAAGGGGGAATGCAGCAAGCAAACGAGCAGGACCGGGAGGGAGAGGAGCCAGAGCCCATAGTGGGAGCCTCGGCCTCTGTCTTCACGAGGTGCCGCCCAACCAGACAGAATCTGGATTAGTCCTGGGATGGAGAGCTCAGAGGTGAGGTGGCAGAGCGAGGCGAGGGAGAGGGGGTTCAGATGTAAGGAAAGAGTGGCATTGCCACAAATTAAAATATAAACGAGGAAGGAAACAGAACAGATGTTGAAATTTGCAGGACGATGTAGAGGAAAAGCTTATGGCAATGACAGTGAAGGCGACGAGAGAGGATGGGCACGGAGGAGGTAAGAACACGAGGAGCGTGGGGCTCAGCGCGCGGGAGAAGGACGCACCCAAGAGTACAACAGAGGGGATGACGGGAAGCCAGGGCAGGACACACAAAGAAAGCGAAGAAACCGTGTCCCAAGAGCACGTGACACTAAACCAGATTCTGATTAAGTGGGAAAGCTGAGGACTACAGTGCATTCCAATTCAGGTAGTAAAGTTTGGGGAGAAAGTCTTCAAGCACTCTAAGAAAAAAGCAAGTCATACCAGAGAGCAAACGCAAGCAGTACTCAGCCTTCTTCAGGCCACTCGGGTCAGGCACAGTGCAGCCAGGCAGAGCCCTGAACCTGGCTGTGGCTGGGAGTGAGCTTACACTTACGTGCTCTAGAGAAATACCTGGCATAGCCGGGAAAGCTGAACAAGCACACGCCCTGCAAGGCTGCCAGCCTCTCCCTGGGCTGTCTGACCCCAGACTGTCACAGCACACACCAGGAGACAAGAAAGTTCATGAGGGAAAAACCGGAGCCACTTCCTGTCAGTGATAGCGGCACGGCTGAGCGTGGTGCAGAATCCCTAACGTTGCGCACCTAGCTGCAGCGATGACAGATGAACTGCACTCTGCTCCGCAGTGTGGTTGGGTTTTAGCAACACGCTGTATTTATTGTGTTTAAAGATAGACAAAATTAATACTTCACTTAAGGACTAATTCATCGCTATCATAAAGAAGCAGGGGGGCGATGCCCTCCAAGGACTGGCCGGGAGGTTGGGCCTGGGAGCCCCGGGCAGCGCCAGGGGCAGCGGACATCAGTGTGAAGGGCATTCGGACCTTGAAGTGCACGCTTGATCCTGGTGACTTTTGATGGCAGGTCGTGCAGGCATTTCTGTAGGTACCAATAGTTCATAAAAGAAACAATTCTCAACCTGCTACAAAATATTTTTATCACTAGGATGATGACTAGGGAAGAAAATAGGGCACTCTATAACGTAGAAGATGTGACCAAGAAAACAATAATCAGACAAGATGCCATTTCAGTGTAAAGTCAAAGGCACCTTCTAAGAAACTGCTGAAGGAATGTCAGTCCCCTGAGTCTTTCTTGGAAATAAATGAATAACCTACTGGTTAAAAGTCTAACCTTTTAGAGGAATTAATCAAATGAAGAACTCAAGAACAGAGAGTGCTTTGTAAGAAGACTTAGAATATTGAATTCATTAAATATAGAATTGTTACTAAAAAGAAGAGAGTGAGATTGTGGCTACAGAGGAGGACATAGGTGTGATAAACCTCTGAAGTGTAATATTGACAACCACTTCTTAGTGAAGACCAAGGAGTGGGGTTTCACCTCTGGCCACGTCAGAGCACCTGAAAGCTAGATTTATTCCCCTGTTTTAACTTAGAAATGGGCAAGATAGGTAAGATTTCTAGCAATCAGACTGCAAATACAGGCACGTGTCCCTTGAGAACTGAGAAGCACCTCCCTGGCCCAGGCTGCCACCTGCACCGGGCCCCCAGCCCTGGCGTCACTGTGGGGACCACTCTGCAAAGACGGAGCTGGCTGGTGCAGAGCGGTGGCTTGTAGAGCTGAGGGGGAGCTACTGGAGCTGCTGGAATTTGTAGGGCTGGAGACAGAGGCTGTGCCCAGGAATCAAGCACTGAGGTCCTTGGCCAAGGGCAGGACAAAGAGTGAGACACAGTAGCATTGGCATCGAGTAGCACCGTGGGTCCCCAGGAGCCCTGAAGTGGACAGGCATCTGGCTGGGCCCCTGAAAGAAAGAAACCAACAAGACGATGTGGCCATGAACTTTCCAGTGGGAAAGTGGAGACAGCCTAAAGTCTGAACCAGGAAAAGCAATATCCATTCCAGAGTCAGGGCCAAGAGACAAAATACATTCATTGTTAAATAGGAAACGAGCTTATAGAGCCAAGATGCACCCCGGCGCCTGGCTTCAGGATGCTGTGGGCACAGCAAACCGCTCGAAGCAGGTCCATGCCCGAGGACGGCTTGTCCAGCTCTGGGCTGTTTGACACGAAACAGAGATCAATACGACAATTAATACTTTCTGTGTTCAACGTTTCCTTCTGAGGACGAAAACTCAGTATTTGTGATAGTATCTTTCAGTTTTAATGACTTTTATTTGCTGTTTATTTTAAATCAGTTTTCCACTCAATCTTTCTGTGTCCTAAAGTCTGTCACACAGAGTTTATATCGTTGAAATATAAAATCTACAAGCCCTGTGTAGTTTCTCATAACAATAAATTATACAATTACTATTATATCTTTTTAAGAGAGAAAACCTCTGAAATGTTTATTATAACCCTGTCATGTAAGGTGTTATAAAAATATAAGGTATGATTTCAAGAAATTCCAAGATTTCCTGGGACTTATGACTTTTCCCTTTATTCCAAAGACTAATTGGTCACTTTTCTGTCTGAAGAATTCCTGTGTGTTTCCAAATCCCAGTCCACATGAGTCTTCTCTTCTTTAAAATTTTCTGTATTAAAAAAAAAAATGCTTTGTATTAGCAAAGGATGGAGATGCAAATGCGGAAGCGCAGGATGATGTAGTGGGGCACGTGGGCATTTCCGCTTCCGGACTTGGAGGTGCTATCACTTCGGGCACCGCTGGGTCCAGGGGCCCAGGGGATGTTAGGTCCACGTCTCTCTATGCTCCTGCTCTCTGCCCCTCGGCTTCCTTCCGCCTGAAGTTAGTCTGGGAGGCACTGGGAGTGCCCGTGCCTCCTCCCGAAGGCTCACGGACAAAGGGGGAAGGAACGCCCCCCCAGGTCTGCTGATGGTTGTGAGGAGCTCTCTCGTTTCAGCCATGGGAACGTGGCCTCATCCTGAGCCACTGACTGTCCAGGGAAGCTGGGAGATTCTGATTGGCCAGGCTTTGGTCACCTACCCTCATTGATCAAGAGAAACCTTCATTACCAGTGCTGCTGACTGCACAGCTTGCATGTGCAGCATCCATGGGGAGATCGATTCTCCTGTCTGATCTGGAGAAGGAAGGGTGTGGTGCTGGTGAGAGACACAGACATCCACCTCCCTGCCATTTTTTCCCTTCATGGCCAAAGGATCAATCCCTCCCATCATCCTCTCTCCTGCAACTTTGCTTCTTCCTGCGTTGTCTGCCTCCTTCCCCGTAGGTCCTTGGGGAACTGGTCTTGCTCCTGGGCCATTCGGCACCCAGCAGGTGCTAAGCCTGCAGCAGGCACTTGCAGCTAGCATTCACTGGAAGTTGCAATGTGTCAGGCATTGTTCAAAGATCCTCACGCCATTCCACAAGGGAGATGTAATTATCCCCTACATGTTTATTGGCTAAGTTAATGATAAAAGCCATAGTGCTACAGTTTAAATCTGGAATGTCCCCTGAAGGCCTGCATGTTAGAGGCTTGGTCTCCAGCTCAGCCACAATGGGAGCAGTGGGACGTTTTTTGGCCCCGGACCTGCCCTTAAAGGGGATGTGGGACCCTCAAACTCTTCCTCATTTTTTACATCCTTGCTGCCAGGAGGTGAACGGCTTAGATCTGCCATAGGTTCCCACATGACATTGTGCCCCTGCCCACCTGAGGCCACATAAGCAGAGTGTCCATCTGTTCATGGACTGGAAACTCTGAGACTATAAGCCAGAATAAACCTTTGCTCTTTATAACTTTACTTACCTCAGGCATTTTAGATAACAGAAAGCTGACTAACACGTTTTAAAGAAATCACCGGAAGAACCCCATTATGGAGTCAGGGGTTGTCCACCACGCTTGACAGGACTTGGTGGTGTCCAAGGGACCGTTCTCATCTGAGTGCTTCCCTGAAGGTAGCATGTCTGACTGCATGACAAGGGTGAGATGACCTCCCCCAGAGAGGCTGGGCCGGTTGCTGTGATGCTGCCGTCAGAGGGCACTGGCTTCCCCGCCGCCTCATGACGTCATAAAACGTCTCGGTAGTCCCCGCCAGGGCAGCAAACAAAGGAACAACCGCCTGTCAGAATAAGTAATCCTGATACTGGCCATTGTCCAAGACACACAGAAGGAATCCCTCTGGCACATGAGTCCTCATAGAGTTGCAGAGCAAGAGGGACCTTAAAATTATCTAAGACTGGGCTTTTGTTTCTGAAACAAGGAAACAGAAGCCCATAGAGGTTAAAGAGCTTATCCAAGGTCAACAGCTAATTCGTAGAGAAACTAGAAACTGGAAGCAGAACCCAGATTGCTCTCTGTGTCCCAAGGCTCCTACATGTGGTCTATGCTCAGATGATTACTGTTCCACGTCCAACATGGAGGCAAAGGCAGCACCCTTAACCCTGGCAGGTGGGCTGTTTCCTATTAAGCTCTTCGGTTGGAAGCCTTGTTTGTGACCAGTGGGAGGTGGGAGCTTTGGGACGGACATGGTGGGCCTGGAACTGTCTACCCTAGGGCTGGCAAGCGTCTGCCCCAAATTGCATGAGGCCCTTCAGCAGAGTATGCTGCGCTTCCTTCAGGTAGGTGCCGTAGGCCTGATACGACTGCCTGTGCAGCAGCAGCAGCAGATCAGTTTGACGAGGGCCCCTCCTTGCACCAGGGTTAGGGTCACCCTGCATCTTCTGAACCCCTCCACTCTGGCTACTAGCCTGCCCTTTTGCAGCCTGGGGATGTTTAGCACTATTATCAGAGAATTTCTAAGTGACGTGATACTCCCGTCTGTTGGCCCAATGAGACTGTTCTAGGTCACAGATTCCCAGACACCCCAACCCCTGGGATCAGCTCTTGTCGGGTTGGAGATGGTGGGGAGGCTGTGTTGGGCAGGGAGTGAGCTCCGGTACTGCAGGAATGACTGTGACGTGGTGATAAATCAAGCCGACGTGCTGTTAAGCAACAGGTCTGTCCTCCACCCTGATAAATTCGTCTTTATAGCAACAAAATTTTAAAACATTTAAAGGCTGTGACTACAAGTCAACAACTACCAAAGACATCTGAATTTCATTATATATATATATGTGATCTTTGCCTTCTTGCTCCAGATTCTAGTAATCAAGATTGTAAGGGAGTCCTAAACATTTTTGCAGGATTATTGATCGCTCCACTCTATGCCATTTCCCTCGTTCTCTCCCTCATGGATGTCCCCTGGAAGCCCATGTGTTAGAGGCTTGCAATGCTACTGGGAGGTGATGGAACTTGTGTGGTGGGGCTGTGGAGGAGGTCAGGTCACTGAGGTGATTGTGAGACCCTGGCTCCCGCCTCTCACTTCCTGGCTCACAAGGTCAGCAGCTGTGCTGTGTTACGTGTTCTGCCATGATGTGTTACCTCGACACAGGTCCTCAACCAGGGGCCGACAGACCATGGACTGAAACCTCTGGTACTGTGGGCCACACAAACATTTCCTTCTCATGAGCTTGTCTTGGGTGTTTTGTCACTGTGGCCAACGCTGAGCACAATGTGTGAAGCTTTGGGCATAACCACTCCAGGAGCTGCTCTAAGGGATGAGGTGCTGACATCCACCATAACATGGGGTGACAAACTCAGGCTAGTGTTGGTTGGACTCAATATCACAGTGGCTTTGCTGCAGTCGATGTGAGTTTCTGAAATGGGAACTACTCCAGGCAAAGTTCTGAGCACAGCCAAGCTCAGCCGTCCCTGGAAAGTAGAGTCCTTAGGACAGAGTTAGGGTCGGGCCTCAGTTAAGCACGCTCACATGTGCCAGCCAACTCATGCCCTTTCGGGCATACCTCTGTGCTTTAATTTCCCATGGCTGCTGTAACAAATCATCACACACTTAATGACTCCAGCAATACAAGAATATTCTCTGATATTTCGGGATACCAGAAGTCCAAATCTAGTTTCTGTGCAAAAACAAGGTTTTCCCAAGGCTACTTCCTTGTGAAGACTCGAGGAGAGAATTCACTTTCTTCTCTTGTCCCAAACGTGAGGATCACCTGCATCCCTTGGCTGGTGGTCTCTTTATCCCATCGCCTTCTTGGACTCCTCCTCTTGCATTTGGTAAGAATTGTGATTACACCAGTACAATCCGTCCATCTCCAGGTCCTTAGTCACATCTGTGAAGCTCCTTTTGCCATTGCTTGGGTTTGGATCTTGAATGTCCCCCGAAAGGGCTTGGGCACCAGCCTGTGGAGCTGTTGGGAGGTGTGGCACCTTCAGGAGGTGGGGCCTGGTGGAAAGAAGTTAGGTTGCTGGTGGCATGGCCTTGAAGGGGATGTGGGGACCCTGGCTGCTTTCTCTCTTGGCTTCTTGGAAACCATGAGATGAGCAGGCTTCCTGTGCCTCTTCTGCCTCGAGGTGCTCTGCCACCACAGGCCAGACCATTAGTAAAAATAAGGTAAATTGAACTTCTCAGATGTCTTATCACAGTGACAAAAAGCTGAGTGACATAGCCATGTGAGGTGACAGTCACATTCTGGGAATGAGGACATGGACATCTTTGGGGGCCCATGTTTTTCTGGGCCAAGACTTAGATTCCGCTCTTGCTGCAGTATGCAATGTCACACGCACACCTCAACTTCTGGTAAAGAGCGGCTTGCCTCAAGGACATGCCAGGGAGCTTCACCCTCTGTTGTGGACTTCTCTTCCTGGATGTCAGTGGAGCTGCCTTGCCACCCACATGCACAGGCAGGAGGTGGAGGTGGCACAGGCAGGGGACTCGCTCAACCACTTGGGATGGTAGAGAGAACTTCAGGTGACACAGAACCTGGCTGCTTCATCTCTTCCCCTCCCTGGCTAACTACTGGTTGGTCCGGGCTCTCCAGAGAAGGACAGCTATCAGCACAAGACAGAGAGACAGGTGGATGGATAGGCAGACAGACAGACAGACAGACAGAATATAGATTTAGTATGAGGAGTTGGCTCATGTGACTATGAAGGCTGGGATGTCTCAGGCAGCCAGCTGGAGCTCCACAAAGGCGAGGCTATAAGGTCACACCAAGTCAGAGTCCCTAGCTAGCTAAGGGCAGCTGTCCCAGCTTGAAGAGAGTCAGGTGGAGGGAATTCTCCCCACTCAGCCTCGGGTTCTATTCAGGGCTTCTGAGGAGTGGATAGGCAAGGCCATCTGCTCACCCTGTCTACAGAGCAAACGTTCCTCTCAGCTAGAAGCCCCACCCACCCCCACCCACTAGTGTCTATCTGAATGCTTGCCTCCCCGCTCTCCATGGCCCAGTTAGATCAGCACAAAATATTAATCATCACGCTCTCCTTGTTCCTGAAGCCATGGCCTCAATAAATGACTCACGAAGCTACATTTCGAGCTCTGCTTTTGGGACAGCCCAAGGTAGACAGCAGGGCTCCCATGGGTATGGATGACATGTCATACATTCAGACGGCACACCCAGCAGCTCTCCTCCAGGTGGGACAGTCTGTGTCCATCAGGAACACGCCGTTCCCAGCACCTGCAAACCGAATCCCAGTAACATCCTCAGTCACCACAAAACCAAAAGAGCTCAGTCCATCGCTCCAGGTCCCACAGGGCAGAGCTTTCCCACCCTCCTCTATCCCCACACTGAGAACCATTTGCTGAGAGGAACCAGCCTTCCGGGGTGGCTTGACCAGGACTCCAGACCAGCTTTCCAGTGAGGCAAGCTGTCTGCAGCTGCTTCGGGAGAAAACCCACAGACTCCGGGGGCCTGACGGAGGGTCACTGCTTCTATATTCCCAACCGGTGACATCACATACATGCCGTGGTCGATGACGTTCACCTAAGGTGTGGGATCTCTGGGAGAGGGACAGGGAGAGATCTGAGTGCTGTCAGGAAGCTTTGTAAGGGACCGAGGGTGGTGGGCAGGGACCAACATGTGCACACTGGAGAGCGTGGTCATTCCTGGCTGAACCAGCTGCCTGCAGCATGAAGAGCAGCAGAGTTGTGGGAAATTAACTAAAGGAAAAAGCAGACTACGGAGCATTTAATTTAATTAATACAATTGCTTCCCTCTGTACCTCAGTCGAGCTTCCCACCTCCTCCCTCATCACCTGAGCATGGCCAGAATGCCGCAGAGTGTCTGCTCCTCTGAGGCTGGATCTTCACTCTGAAGCAGTGCTTGGGCATTCTGGTTTATACATCACTCTCTGTGAGTCAGATTAGTGCTAATTAGCCACTGAAAAAAAACAGGCACCTCCACGGTGCGTGACAGATTACCGAGCATGTATGACTGAACCTAACTGCGGTGATCTCACCAAGTTAATCCTGACCCCGAGAGGCCTCTCCCTGGTTTCTCATCTCTATGCTGCCGTGCTCCATTGCTCACCCACCTCCTGGAGGGTTCTTAGTTTAATTTTGCAAGTGGAGAAACTGAGGCTTGGAGAGGGTGATTGTCTAGGGCACCAGCCAGCAGGGCAGGGAGCCAACAGAGTCCAAGTTCATCTGACCACAAAGCCTCCCACTTACCACCCTACCTCGCCATATATTACCAACAACTAACAGGTAAACTGAGTCTCCCAAAGCCCCTCCTCCTCACAGTGATAGTCTGCTGTGCTTCGTCATACGGCGATGGTGGTGCAGGGACACCGTCCCACTGTCCCTGTCCCCGCTTCTGCTCCTGCGCCCTACAATGGCAGGCTGTGTATGAGTCAGCAGGAGCGCGGCCCTCTCCCAAAGCGAATGAGGGACTGGGCCCCAAAACAGCAGTGACCCCACAAGGTTTATTAATGCAAACAAAGTGTCATCCTGCAGTGGGGCTCCAGGGCTCCAGGCAGCCTGTGTGACTCCCAGAGGGACAGAGAGGGAGCCCAGCTGCCCACTGCTGCTTGCGGGGAGCAACTGTTCTTCCAGCCCAGACCACATGTCCATAATAGGGAAGAAGAGCACGGCCCTATCAAGGAGGTTTTATTAGGGCCGGAAAAGAGCAGAAAATGTTTCCTTGGCTTGCAGTCTGTCAGCCTGGGACTTCTCATTTCCCTCTGCTCCCCTTATCCTTCCCGCCCCACGCCGGCTGTGGTGTTTTCGGCCTTTGGCTCACATGAGCATTTATTTCCCATCTTGAGTCTGTTGAGACGATCCACAGTGCCTCCTCGACCTCGAGATGAGCCGGAAGTCATGGATGCGGTCACGATTTGCCGTCTGGTCCACTGAGCTGCCGGACAGGCTGGAGGAGCCAGACCTGGCCATGGGGACGCAGTCTGAAGGGCTCTGAGTCATGGGAAGCCCAGCCACGTCTAGAGGTGAGGCCATCCACTGCTGGCATGGGAAGGAAGCAAGGAAGACGGGCACCTCCTCAGGCCACGGCTCTGGACTGCTGATGGCTGCTGTTTGGTGGAGACTTTTTGCTGTTGTTTCCAACGCAGAGAGAAGGAGCTACCAGGCAGAAAAGGTTGTGAAGGACTCAAAAGTGCTTCTCGTTGGTTCATTGCTTCATTCCTTCACCCCACAGCTCATCCCAAGCACTGCTGTATGGGAAAAAGCTCCGAACATCTCTGTCCACCCTGTACCACGTGTCCAGGAAGGCAGTCTCCCGGGCTGGGTGCTTTGTGGTGCGTGGGAGCACAGTCCTCCTGGGACCAGCCTCCTCCTGGCTCTGGGCTGCAGTGCTCTCTCCCGCTGATCCTCCATGTGTCTTCCCTTCCTTGGTCATGTCCCTGATACTGGAAGGGGAGGCAGGGGCCAGATCGTGCCCTTCTGAACTCCTTCCAGCCAGGTCTTTCGATGTCTGCTCTCTGGAATTCAGGCTCCTCACCTGTAATGTGGAGATGGTCCTCTGTCCTGAGTGAGTGACTCACTCAGTAAGGCTGGGAAGCACACAGGGCCTGTAATTATATGAGCTTTGTTGGGTCCCACCATTTACAATACCAGGGACACTTGAGAGCAGTGGATAGCCCCAAACAGGGTGGCACAGCCTGACATGGTGACCCCCAAGGAACCTCATGAGCTCCTACCTACAAATGTCCAGATCTACAAATATTTTCTTTACAGAGAACTTACTTAAAAGTACCAATGTGTTATGGACATGTACCAGCTCCCATGATGAATGTAAGCATCATATACTGTAACATGTACTAATAAACAGAAAAAATTTAAAAAGGTACAGGGTCTGGCCCGAACACCGGCCCATGGACAACCGGATAATCACCGTATTAAATGTCTAGGACAGAATATAGTTCAGCCCTGAAATGGAAGTACCCGTGCATGTCCCCATGTGGCTGAGTCTGAGAGAAGCCAGGCATGGAATGTTACATCCTGTCGACTCCACTTATGTGAGCTACTTAGAGGTGGGGACTCCTCAGTGAGGAGCATTCCTGGGCCACGGAGATGTCTGGAGCTGGGTGGCAGTGACAGCTTCATGTGAGGACAGAGTATCAACAGTGAGGGTTTGTTCATGGTGGAGGCTAACGTGGGGCTGTGCCTGCCCAGTGTGTGTAAAGCTCTGGGATCTGTCTCAGGTGCACTCGATAGAGAGATGATAGGTAGACAGATAGATAGTAGATAGATGGTAGATAGATGATAAATAGATGATAGATAGTAGATAGATAAATGGATGATAGCTAGATGGCTGATTTTACCTTATATGAATTTTGCCCTAATAATTCTTTTAAACAAAGGAGCCAGTAGAATGATAATCTCACAACCGGGCCTTAGCCTGCTATGCACCGCAGGATGAGCTGTTCTTCAGGCTCTTTGAAGGGTTCTCCTCAAATCTCTCCGTTCAGCACCTTGTGCTGCCCTGAGAAACCCGACTGTCTTTGTGGTTTTCCTTCCTCTAGGAATTGAGGGACTCAGCCAGTGTTTCCACCTGACTGCTTGGCTCGGCTTGGGCCCCTGTGGGGCAGTGTGAGCCAGGACACCTGAGCGGTGTGTGTCTCAGAGAGCGGTGCAGGGGTCCAGGTGGGCCTCAGAAGCAGGGCCCTATGTGGGCCTACATGAGGTGTATCCCGAAATGTTCATGGTGCACAGGTTTCACCCTTGGCTGCTGGGATGCGGGATGCCTATTTTAGCTTCCTTTTTAAATGCTTAGTTAGGGCTTTTAAAACAATTCTGCAATAAATATAATTTGTTTATGTTGCTTTATTTTACTTTGAGACTTGGAATTGAACCCAGGACCTCATGTGTACAAAGTATATACTCTACTATTGAGCTTCACCCGTTTATATATTTAAAGAAAATGCTATGTTGGGGTAGCCTGTTTAAAGATCCAATATACACTTATTAGAAATGGTATTCATCCATCAGAACTCTACAATTCCAGGTGATTGCTTCTGGATCCCTGGGAGGTGTGAGGCTTGTAAAAGTGAAACTGTCCCTGAGCTGAGATGGCACATAGTGATCGCCACCCTCCTGTGATGTGTGTGGTATCAGGAGCCTTCACAAAGCCGTATGGAAACATGGGGTGGGGACTTCACGCTACCTAGAGGAGAAAGGCAAAGTTCTTCTAGAGAAGACGCTTCAGAGCCAGCCTGGCTCGGCTCAGCTCGACGTGTCGCAGCACTGCTTCCTCTCTGTGCGCCTGCATTCTGCTGCATCCCCGTTCTTCCTCCAAACGCCATCATTACTCCCTCCTCTGAGTCACGCGTCCCATGCCGATGGTGTCATTCATGTGCTCTGTGCTCTGTGCCGCTTATCTTTCCATATGTGTTGCCTGATTATGTCACAGTTGCTTTTGAGGACAGCAGCTATTATTCTGTAGCTTTCCACAACCATAGAATCCTAAAAAAATGTTGTTTAATGTTGTTTGCAGTTATCAATATATCCATTAATAATTTAGTGTGTATAGCAGAAGACCCTTTACTACTCGGCTCTTAAAATTCTTAAACTACATTCTTAAAAGACTCACTATCATAAATTAAGAATTGAGGGCACAAAGCCAGACTATTCACATATGTTCTCTGTCTTTGAGAGAGACGAGAGTAGACAAAAGTTGTGGAAAAATTAAAGTTTCACAAAGTTATCAATTCATTCATTGTATCAAAAATGGAAACTCTGAGTAAAATATGTTCCCACATAATTCAGCTTTGTTTAGAAACAAAGTCAGGCACTAAGAGTCATTGTCTAAGTTGGAAATGATTCTTTCTTTAGAGTAAGGGATTATTTTGGAAAAGCATTCAGATAAACATCAGCATTTTCAATTTATCTTTGGAAAGGTTGTTGCATTAGCTTGGTTTAGGCCCAAGAGGAAGTAACAGAGAAGCCAGAGTAACAGCAGCTTCTGTGCTCTAGAACTTTATTCCCTGCTCATGCTTAGGAAGTCTCGGTCAGTCAGTCCAGGCCTGGTGCTGCTTTCCACTCTGGCAAGAAACTGGGGCTTCTATCTTGTTGCACTGCCACCTGTGGCTTCCATTCCCAAGGCCCAAGATAGCTGCAAGAGCTCCAGCCATTATGTCTGCAGTTCAGAAAGCAGAAAGGATGAAAAGAGAAAGAAGGATATTCTTTCTAAGGAACTTCTAGGAAGTCATCATTTTTTAACACTACATTTGTCAGAATGGGTTGGGGAACCATGACTGCTATTCTTGGCAGCAACATGCCCAGCTAAATATTAGGTTACAAAGGTTTTCAGTCTATTTTTTGTACCATTGGCCCCTTTAGTAGTTTAGTGAAGTTTAAGGATCATGTATCAGAATAACATTTTTACATGCATAAAATGCATAAGAACACAAAGGAATCAAATTATACTGAAATACGGTTCTTCTGCACAAACATTTGAGGTCTGTAGAACCAAAATATTCCTTTGTTAGTGTAGAAAATAGGGCACAGTTTTCAGTTTCTTATGCTTAATACAGGGAAAATAAAACTCTTCTGAATGGTTTTATTCACTAATTAAGGAATTGTGGAGTTCTTTTTTAAACCTAGTCCAATACTATAGTTTATGATGGATAAAAGAAAAGACGTAGCCTCTCCTCTGTTATTCTGTAAATCCTTTAGGCACTTAATAAAATAAAGACTATTCAGCTTATAAAGGTGGATAGTTGCTATAGTTTGGGTCTGAAATACATTTCTCAAAGGCCCATGTGTTAAAGCTGAATCTCTGGGTGGGAGGTGCTAGAACCCACCCTTAAGAGGTGGGGACCAGTGGGAGGAAGTTAAGTTGTTGGGGATGGGCCCTGAGGGGGTTTGAGATCCTGGCCCCTTCTCTTCTTCTGCCTTTGCTCCCCTGCTGCCCTGAGGTGAGGAGCTTCCTCCAACACATGCTCCCACCATGATGTGCTGCCTTGACACAGGCTCAAAAGCAGTGGGACAACCAACAATGGACCAGAACCTCCAAAACTGTGATCCAAAATAAAAATCTCTTCTCTGAAGCTGATGATCTTAGGCATTTTGTTACAGCAATGCAAAGCTGACTGACACAGTGACCTAATAGGCCAGATCCAATACACCAGAATTTAGGGAGTTCAAAGTAAGAGAAAGGTCATGTAGAGTCAGCTGAGACTAAGAACAAAAAAATTAAGATTTGTTCTGGAAGAGAGGAGTGGGACTGTGTTTTAAGGGAAGGAGTGGGGAAAACGCAGTGGGTGGAGATGGTGACACGAAACTCCTAAAATGTTCTAAAAAAAAAAAAAGTCTTAGGAGAGGAGACTGGCAAGGAGAGGCTGTGGGTTTGAGTTTCTGAAAATAAAAGGATGAAAAAAACTAAAAAAAATATCCAGGTGCACATAGTCAGTGTATAAAAATATATAGAATGAACTGAAAGCATAAACTTCAAATTTCTGGCAGTGGTTGTTCTTAAGGAGATAAACTAAGGGAATAGCTAGAGAGACCAACATTTTATCTCTAACATTTGTTTCTTTAAAAGAAAAAGGGGGCTGGAAACAAATATGACAAAATGTAAACTATTAAAAATAAATTTTGGAGGCCAGGGATTTAGCTCAGTGGTGCCACTGCTGGCCTCACAAGTGAAAGGTCCCGAGTTCAACCTCTAGTACCAAAACAAACAAACTAAACAAATTAAATAAATACATTTTTGTTATGTCAATTTTCTATTTCTAAACATTTCCCAAGCTTAAAAATAGAAGTCATTACTTTAAATCTTTTAAATGCATTTCTACTATTTTCTAGATATCATTTAAATTATGCAATAAATTCTAGCTACACTTGCTCTAAAATTCCGTGTTTACTCCAAGGGGCTGATCTGTGACAGCGCAGCACAGCAGCACCTTTCTGCCCCTCTGCCCCAGGTCTGGAGTGTGTTCTTGTCCCTCCTTGCACAGCCATATCTAAACTGCTCACAGGAGCCACTCACACCACCTCTTCCAACAATCTTCCTGCCCTCAGAGGACGCCCGTACTATCACTCACTTCAGTTCAGCTTGGTTTTCCTTTCAGACAGAAGTCACTAGGCTCTTGAAGGCGTGGGTCTTGTACTCAGGAGTGGTGCCAACAGTTTCCACTCCCACACCCATTCCATTCCCATGGCAGACATCACTAATCAACCACCTCACTTCCCCATTGTACTTGGAGTTCTTCTCAACAGAATCCTCCTCAACAGAGTTCCTGGGGCTCATCATAAGCTTGGGTGTGTGATGAAACCACTAGCCATGGCTGCCCACATTCTTCTGTAGCTTCCAAAATGCCATTGTCATTCCCGACAGACCCTACGGGAACCAGCATCACGCTGTAAACACAGAATTCATAGGAAAAAATTCTCCACAGAGCAAGTTATCGTGAAGAAACCTCATCACACATTTCAGTGATATGCTGATACCTGATTCAACTGTCCGAAAGCCGCAAAGAAACCAATCTGCAACATGAGACTGCCAAGCTGCAGGTAGATGCCCTAGTCCAAAGGTATTTCATTCTTTCCACTGGCAAAGCGGGGATGACAAGCCTTCCAGGCTCTCCAAGGCCTGGGAAAGTCCTGGGACAAGAAGAGGAGCAGGGCAAGGGAATGGCCGCTGGGTGGACTTGAGCAGTGGCTGTAAGTAGAACAGCTGGGTGGAGGCCTCAAGCTGAGCCCCTTGAAGTCTTACTCTGCCCATCCTGAAGAAAATATACCAACCAGGTGCCCACCCAAGTCTCTTCATGGCAGGGTCACTATGATTTTTCTATCTTTTATATTTTCTGTAATTATATTTTATTTTCATGGTCAGGAACTGAAAGAAAAGAAGAAGGGAGAAAAGAAGGGAGGGAAGGAGAGAGGAAGGAAGGAAGGAAAGAAGAAGAAAGAAAAGGGGGAGGAAGGACGGAGGGGACATGGCCTGGAGGCTCCTCCCTCCCGCACTGGGGCTCTAACCCAGGACCCGGGATTCCAGGACCACTGAACGACAACCCAGCCTGCCTTTTGAAGCGGTTCTGGAAGTGGTGTGCAAACCTACGGCTCGCCTGTTATTTGCTTTTCTTTTAAGGCCAAGGCTGTTAATGCATGAGTTGTTTTTTCTAAGCTAAAGCCTTGCATTCAGGTTTATTGCTGTGCTGGCGCTTTGTGATAAATATGTGGTTTGGGGCGGCAGCTTGGGCACCCTCTCTAGAAGTCTCACCATTCCTGTTGTATACTCTACTTCTGGAACCAGAGCTAGAGGAAACAAAACAGTGCTTCTTCCAGTAAGGATTCATCCAAGCACCTTGTTTGGTGACTTCTCCACCCATTCTTCCATTCATGTGGGGGCTGCCAAGTGCCAGGGGCCAAAAATCAAACGGACACAGCCCCTGCCCTCAGGAGCACAGCCCAGGAGGGAGGGAGTGACAGACTTTTATCAAAGGGCCACACGCTGGGCTCAGCACTGAGGGGAGGGGCCGAGGGGCACCTGGGGTGTGACGGTGACCTTGTCAGCCCCAGCTTCGGGTTGCCTCTTGCCAGCCACCGTGCGGGCCGCGGGCTGTGAGCAGGCCTCTTTCCAACGTCCTCTTCCCCCCATCAGCAGCTCCTCTCCTGCCTCTACCCTGCATCCTCTTTCTGTGCTCAGCTCCTCAGCGGGACCTCGCCTCCCACAAGGCCCCCCTGGTACAGACTTTCAAGAGTGGCTCTTCCAGTCCCCAGGGCACCTGGCTTGCTTGGCAAGGCCAGCCCAGGCTGAATTCAGTCCCCGCTCTGCTTCTCTGCTCTGCCCCCGTGGGCAGACACACGGCACCCGTGTTTCCTTCCCACAGTGTTGCAGTAGGTGTGGTGCAAGGCACAGCCTGTCCTTGGACCCCACAAGACCCTAACTGGCCGTTCAGTGGTCTGAGCCCTCAGCGCAATCTCACTCAGCCTCTGTGTCTGTCCCCAGAACTTCCTCAAGGCCTCTGTTTCCCCAGCTACAGAATGCGAAGACTTGATCTCTACTGCTAGCTAGGCTGTCCTCATTAGGCTGGTGGCAGTGCTGGAGCGGGGACCTGAGCACAGGTCTGCTCTGCTCCCCTGGGAAACTGAGACTGCTATGTGGGGTGGGGTGTGTGGGGGGGAATCACCACAGCCTGGTTCCCAGCACAGCCTCAGCAGGAGGTACGATGTGGGAAATGTCAAGCTGGCTTGGGAAGGGGCAGGAAGAGGCGAGGTGTAGGATTGAAAATGTCCTCCGCTGTGTCACTAGGAGAGGAGGGCGTGTTATTTTTCTTCACAAAAGCAACACAGGAAGAAAGCAGTTCTCAAAGACACTGCATACTTTAGCACGGAAGCCAGGGTGCAGAGACACTTAGCTCAGCTCTTGAGAAGAAATCTTTGCAACCAAGGTGAAAGAGTAGTCAGCAGCTTCTTTTGTTAAGAAAAGAAATCTAGGGCTGGGGATTTAGTTCAGTGGTTTGGGCCCCTGTCTCACAGGTGCAAGGTCCTGAGTTCGATCCCCGGTGAAAAAAAAAAAAAAAAAAAGAAATCTGAAAAGGATTCGAGTGTGTGAGGACTGGTAGGGAAGGTTGCTCGGCAGGGCTGGTGCACCCCCGTGCTCTGAGGTCACGGAATGGCTCAGTGGTTAGTCCAGAAAGAGGCACACAGCTCTTACTTAGCTTTTTTTTTGGTTTCCTGAGACAGGGTCTCACTATATAGTTGTGTCTGACCTGGAACTCACTAGGTAGCCCAGGCTGGTCTCGAACTCACAGCAATCCTCCTGCCTCAGCCTCCCAAGTGCTGGGATTACAGGCGTGCACCACCATGCCCGGCTCTCTCACTCAGCTTTTGAAACTGACTTCCACTGCTGCCTCCACTCAGAAGCCTTCCTGGATCTTCTGATTTCCCCATTCCAAGTGGCATCCCCGCCCTCCATGCCCCGGTTCCGGGCAGTGGTGCATCTCTTGGTCCTGGTCCTCCTCGTGCTGGACCACAACAGTAACAGTCCAGCCCTCCGGGAGAAGGTGTAAGTCTTCCTGTTTCGTATTCCAGGTCTCAGCCGAGGCCTGGTCCAGAGCTGGTGCTTAGCAAACGTTATTACAAACAAAAGTAAAGAAGAGACGGAGGCGGACATCCCAGGAGGTAGGAAATTCTTTGTGAAATCTGTCTCAGAAATTTCTGCCCAGTGCTTGTCCACCGATGGCCATTACAGTCAGGAGGAAATCGAGTGGGTTCAGAAGATTTAGAAGGAGTACACACGTGTCCCAGGACATTGCGGAACTAAACATACCTCTCTAAGCACGCATGCTGCATTTTGTCTCCCCAGTTACTCAGCAGTTTCTCCTTTCAGACTGCTTAGGAGGTGGACAGTCTGCTGCTGGAGCCCCGGCAATTGATCAGAGCTCAATAAATATTTGTTGAATGATGAAGTGAGCAGCTTAAATGCCACAAAATATCTGCTGCAAATACCCTGAGGCCCCCAGTCATATTGACACTTTCTTTACCAACAGTCTCACCTCCTTCCCGAGCACTGCAGACTGCAGACTAGAAGAAAGGAAAAAGTTATACTCATATAAATCTGCTTTCTTAATTATCTAGAAAGAAAGATGAATGAACAAGAGATCACAGCATCAAAAATAAAGGAGACTAGACAGAATTTCAGCCACTGTGAGCCGCTTTAAACGTCATGATTTCTGGGGGTGTTCGATGTATTACAAAGCTCTAATCGTTGCCTAAGAAGGCAGAAAAGTAAATAGAACTTTTTTTTTTAACAAGTTCTCTATCCATGATGGATAAAACTGAAAAGAAAAAGTCCTTCAAAACTAATCCAAAGAGTGTTTCCATGAGCCGAGAAGTTGGGGTGTCTTTGCCGTTGCTGTCTGCTCCTTGTTCGCGTGGCTGTGAGCGCAGACTCGGTAGCTCCGGGCACAGGGTCGCCTGTGGACACCTCGGGTGGGCCGCCTCGACCCCCCCTCCCTGACTCCCTCTTTCCGCTGGAAGGAGACAGAGCCCGGGGCCTTTGCGCTGAGCAGCGTCCACCGCGGTTGTGAGCGGCTGCCCAAGGGACTGTTTCTGCTTCCTCAGGGCCATAGGTCCGGGACTTCTCCGGACAGTTGCAGGCCTGGTCAGATTCACTTAGTGGCCGCTCGGCAGGACACTAGGCAGAAGGCCCACAGGGCAGGGGCAAGGGAGGGCTCAGGGCTCCCCGCTCTGCCCGGGCCCTCGAAGGGCTCAGCGGCGGACACCGACTGTGCACCCACAGGTGTGAGCGCGGACAGGAGGGGTCCTGCTCACGGCCCTCCTCGGCCACCAGGTACGTGTCCAAAGCCAGCCCTGTGATCATATCAGGATCTGGGGCCCTTGAGAGGGGATTAGGTCAGGAGGGCAGAGCCCTGTGAAAGAGTCAGGGGACCCCCCACGCCATCTTGGAAGCAGAGCTGGGCCTCTCCAGACACCGAGTCACAGCCAGTACAGAGACCTTAGGCTTCAGCCCCCAGAAGTGTGAGCAACACATTTCTGTGGTTTATAAACCACTTCATCAGTGGTATTCTGTGTTCGCAGCCCCTACAGACGAAGACCCCCCTTCTTCTCCTGCCCACTGGGCACAGCAAGGGACTACAGAAGAGTTAGATGGGGCCCAGCAGGACCTCGGGAAGAGCCGCTGTGACGTGGCTGTGGCCTGCACGACTGCGGGAGGGACGGCCAGGGCCCGAGTCACCGGGCACAGCACTGTTCAGCCCCAGGAGGATGCCCAGCCCTCCCACCCTGAGGTCTGTTCCTGGAAGGGCAGTGGTGCCCCTGGGGCCCCCATCCCGGGCCAGCAAACACAGCATCCAGTGGCTGGCCTCACCCGTGGATGGCCTGAGCATCACAGCCAGCTCCCATGTGCCAGTTGCAGGGAGGCCTCGAGGCTCCTCTGCTCTCTCCCTAGAGATAAACACCAGCTAGGTCTGAGGGTCTGCAGCCCAGTGGACTTTAACATTGCTGACCTCTCCCATTCAAGCCCCTCCTCCCGCTGGGTCAGGCAGACCTCAGTCTTCAGCTGCTCTGTCGCAGGATCCTGGCAAAAAGGGATCTCAGACACCAGGGGATCTTGGCCCCTCCTTTACCAGAGGCTGAGTTGGGGCCAGGGAGGCGAAGGTGACCTGCCATGGGTCCCAGAACTGACAGTGCCATGCTCTGTGGGAACAGCCAACCGCACAGAGCTCCTAAAATTAAGTTTTCTCTCAGAGCCTGGATTTCTGAGTCTTCTTAAAAATCAGAAGGCCCTGGCAAGCTGAGCACAGTGGTGTAGCCCTATAATCCCAGCACTCTGGGAGGCTGAGGCAGAAGGATCACAAATTCAAGCACAGCCTGGGCAACTTAGTGACTTTGTGGGGACCTGTCTCAAAATAAAGAAGTTACGGGTGTACCTATGATCCTAGCACTTCCGAGACCAAGGCAGGAGGGGCCAGCGTGGGCTACACAGTGGTTCAAAGACAGCATAGCAAAACCCTGTCTCAAAAAACAAAACCCCCAGCAACAACAACAAAAAGGAAATGCTGTGGACACAGCGCTGGGTTCAGTCTCCAACACTGCAAAAAGAAAACAGAACAAAGCCTGGCAATAATGGGCTGGGAGAAGGAAGTGAGGCCCCGCTGCAACAGGGTACAAAAAGGTGGCCAAGAGTTGGCATCCATTTTTCTTGTTCTCCCTTCCCTCAACCTCTTAACTAGTTCAGAAGTTGGATGAAAAATATAAGCTTCCATTTATACTTTCTAAGGCCGCCATTTCATATTACCTAGTGCTCTGACCCCCATTAAATTGACCTCCACTAAATTGGCTTGAATTATGTGTTATATGTCTTTGGTCTAGCCTTGAGATCAAATACCTTATTGTCTCTAAATTCAACTCCCAAAGTAGAGGAGTAACTTTTAACATGAGAACAAGCCTTGCTCGTGTCTGTCCCACTAAGGGCCACGAGTGTCCTGTGGATGGCGTCCAAGGGGAAGGGTGGCCCAACAGGTGTCCAGGAAACTGACCCATCTAGCCAACACATTCTCTTGGGGGGAAGATGGAAGGGAAGGTATGATCCAGTGTGGGAGGGGCACAGAAGGACCTGAGGGACCCCCAAAGATGGAAGGGGGGAAATGGGAGAGACCTGGTAGAAAGGTAGAGCCCGCTGGTGACAGCATCAGGGCAGCCTCCTGAGCTCCCCCTCGGGAACAATGGTACAGAGGTGCTGCTCACGGAAATGAGAGACAGTGGTTCTGAAGGGGGCGTTGGTGAGGGGGCAGCACACTTGCAGACCCTAGAAGCAGGGATTGTTCATGCCTTACAGAGCACCCTTTCTTTCCAGAGGCCGCCAGAGTCACTGAAGCTAAGTAGATCAAAGAGTCCAGTAAAGCTGGGCCCGTAGAAGCTATAAATACCTCCAAGTTCGAATTATCCGACAAGTATTTAATGAGCACTACTATATGTCAGGCTGTGTACCCAGACAGTCATTGGCAAGGCAGACCTGACTGTCACTGGGGGTTTACCGGGGTTCTCCAGGGCTTGGTGCTGAACTCTTCAGGTGTTTTCAGTACAATAAGTTATTCTCTCTTTCAAGGGGGGCTTATCAATGCTGAGGGTTTGTGTGTGTTGACTTTCTATTGTCATAAGCCTTAGAGATAAGTAGGGATGCTCTGAAAGGAAAACAAGAATGTAACAACTAGAACTGGCTGAGTTAACCAAAAAGGAATATTCCTTCTAAGCAGCATCCCTTCTGACTTCGTTTTGCCTGGTGATATAGCTCAGTAACAGATAAGCACTTATCTAGTTAGCATGCATGAGGCTCTGGAATCCATCCCAGCATCAAACAAAAACAAAAATAAATAAAACGTGTATTTGTATCTCCACTGGGATCTGCATGAATAGAGTGTGTCCAGGGCAAGGGCTAAACTAATGTCTGCTTCTTTGCCCAGCCTGTGCTCATGAGGAGCCCGGGAAGATTCAGACCCCATGCAGCATGGGAGGAGGGGCCTTATCTGGGGGCTCACCTGTCTGGGAAGGAAAACACACCCCAGCCCCCGGAAGAGTTTGTTGTGGCAGGATACTGTCCCTCTCTGGCCCAGATACATGCATGGGGCAGGCTGAGCTCAGGAGGTCCTGGCTCAGCTGTGCATCAAAATCACCTGGGGAGCTTCAGAAAATACAGGTGCCAGGCTCCACATGAGATCCTGATTCTCCAAATCTGCCCCAGCATAGACTCCAGAAGAAATGGGCAAAGCCAGCCCATCCGAGTTGGCCTGCTGGCATGGCTTGTGCCAAGCTGTAAGCAGGAGATCCGACGGTTGTGAGCTTTCTGCCCTGGAGAAGGCACCCAGGCAGCAAGTGCTGGACAGAGAACTGGAGTGAGACGCAGGATGCACCGGCTTCCTCCTTCTGGGGTTTGAGGAGATCAGTTAGCTTCCCAGGCTGCTCCCCGCAGATCCCAGGATCATGACAGCCTGTTGAGGTCTATAGCTGGAAATTCCTTTTGTTTAGATCTTGGAAGAAAGCTCGTGGTAAAGTCTGAGGGCAGCATCGCCCTGAAGGGCTCTGGGAGAGTCTCCTCCTGCTGGCTGGCTGCTTCCCCTGCACCTGTGCTTCCTGGCTTCCTCAGCAGGCATGTTGCTCTGCTTTGCAGTCTCTCCCTGGAGCCTCCCAGGGTCAGGCCTTTCACGTGGTCCTCCAGAGGCCCACGCTGCCACAGGCCTGTGTCAGCCCAGCCAGCTCCCTTGCCTCGGAACGAGAGGGGTTCCCACCCTGGTTCCTCTGAGAGCTCAGGGT
Source organism: Fukomys damarensis (assembly GCF_012274545.1). Taxonomy (NCBI): domain Eukaryota; kingdom Metazoa; phylum Chordata; class Mammalia; order Rodentia; family Bathyergidae; genus Fukomys; species Fukomys damarensis. The sequence goes on along the minus strand of NW_022900923.1, from coordinate 48,138,831 downwards.
AGGGAGCACCTTCAAGGACAGGGAGGGCCGAGATGCACGCCCAAGCCTGGTTAGTTCCGGAAACCAGAGACCCAGTGTGAGGAGGGAGATTTCATGGGAGTCCCCGAAAGGAAGATCCGTGGAGCCTAGCGTCAAAGGCCTCCCTCCCTCTTCACAGTCACTCCGTAGGAATCGCACTTCCCACATCTCTCTTCTTCCATCCAGGTGCCTTTAGCCTACTCTCTGCTTCCTCTTATCTCTGTGTCTCTGCCTTCTGGTGCCTCTGTTTCCCAGTTCAGAGAGAATCAAGAGAAATCACGTCAGTCTCTCTTGGACCCGAGCTACAGCCACACCAGTTGTCTCGAGCCTTGGGCAGGACCTCAGGGGTTTCCAGATTCACTGAGGAGGGACTGTGGGCGGATCCCTCAAGCAGGGCCGTGACCGGAACCTCTCCAGAGGCTGGGTGTTTGAGCAAGGCAGGGACCAAGGGGTGACTACCAACTGTTCAGAACTCTTACCAGGTACATTCTTGGGAGGTGGCTGAAAAGTGCCTGGAATTTTGAGGCAGGTTCCCAGTGTTTGCGCTGTGTCTGGCATGGGGGTGCAGACATGGGATGGTCAGGAGCCATGGGGTGTGTCAGTGGCCGACAGAAGGTCGCAGAGCAGGTGCCTTTCAGACAAAATTCATGCAAAGTCAGGACCAGTAAATGCAGAAGGCATGAGGTCAGTGGCAGGACTGCGGTCCCTCACCAAGCACAGCAGGTCACTGGGCTCTACAGGAAAGGCCATGCAGCCCTGCAGGTCACAGGAGAAGTGGGCACAGGCCTTCAGGGTGAATTCTCTCTTTGCCAGCTGGGCATCTCAGAGATGCCAGGCAGCGCTGCAGAGCTGTGTCCCCCTGAGAGCCCAGGCTATGAGGAGCAGGCCGGAGCTGTCCCCTTGGCCAGGCTCCTCCGCCTCTCAGCTCCCCACTGGGATGGACTTAGCCGCCAGGGGGCTGGAACTTGCCCCAACTCCCTTAGTAGACCTGCCGTCACCGTGATGGCTGCCTGGCATCATTTACATAGGAGAGATCTGCCAAAGTTTATGTAACAGTTTTTCCACTTTGTTCTCTTTTTTCAAAATTTTCATGATTACCATCCCCTTGGTAAATACACTGGCACACAGACGATAGAATCTTCAAATAACCATGTCAAAGAAGCTAAGAACTTTTATGACTCGTGCTGAACTTCTTTCCAAGATCCTTGTGCAACTGTACAATGTCACCACTGATGTATGACAGCACCAATTTCACCCCGTCACCCTGGACGTTATTCTCTTCAGACAGTTTGCCAATTTAGTTGTTGAACATATGCTAACCTCAGCCTTGTTCCAGGTTACATTTCTTGGGGCACTTGTTAAACTGTACACATTCCCAAGTTTGTTTATGGATTCCATTTTCCCGTTTTGGACTTTGTCCATCTGCTGTGATTTGAATGTTTCCCCCAGTGGTTCCTGTGTGAGACTCTGGGTCACAGCTAGAACAGTGGTGGGAGGTGGGATGGGCGGGGCCTCTGGGGGAACCTGTGGAACAGATGAGGGGTCCTCATGACAGCGGGCCTTTCCGGCATGAATTGGACCCCGAGTTGCTCTGTGGCTTCTTTTGCAAGTGCAATCTCTTCCTCCCATTCCTGCTCCTGTCACGGTGACCGTGTCTGCTGTTAGGACCTCCGCAGGTGCCAAACATGTACAGATTTGATCTTGGCCATTGCGTCTCCAAAACTGAGATCAGTGTGTGTGTATGTGTGTGAGTGCGCGTGCATGCGCGCACATGTGTGTGCTGTGATGCCTCCACACATCAGTTACTCATCTAGTGCCTGCCTTACACCTGCACTTGCTGATGACAGGTCAAGCCCCGAGCCTCCTGTCTTCCCTAGCTCAGGAAATGATGCCACCCCTTGCCCGCTGCCCAGCCCAAGCCCTCGGTTCCTCCTCTGCCGGCCAGGGTAGGCTCCCTCCTCTGGCCCCTCTCCCTCATCCGCCCCATCCATGCCCATTTGCTGTCCACCCCAGGTCCTGTTCTCATCTTTGTAGTGCCTCTCCCAGCAGTCAGTCTCCTGCTGTGTGTTCAGCTACTTCATCATGACTGGATCCTGTCTAGGTTCCGGGTGAGCTCCATGAAGCCTGGGCTGTCTGCCTTTCCCATCACTGTAAGCCTAGTGTCCACAGCAGAGTCCACTCAATGTGTGAGGCATGAGTCAATAAACTCTGCCCTCCACCCCATTTAAATCTGTGCGGCAAAGATCAGAATGAACGGAGGGCAAGATCAGGGTTTGAGACACAAACGACTCTAGGCTACAGTGGGCTCTATGATTGCTGTGGATCTGGACCAGTTATCCGATACCTCAATGCCTTCCTCTGCCCACCTATAAAAGAGAATTGGAGACAGGCACAGTGGCATATACTGATAATCCCAGCTACTCAGAGGCTGAGGTATGAGGAGAGAAAGTTGGAGATCCTGTCTCAAAATAACAAGCAGCAAGATCCTGTCTCAAAATAACAAGTACTGGGAATGCCTCTCAGTGCTTACCATGCCTGTGTGTGGTCTTGGGTTCCAGCCCCACCCCCCACCCCAACCCCAGGAAGGAGAGAGACAGACAGACAAACAGGCACAGACAGGCAGGCAGAGATAGAGAAATACTATCTTCATAAGTTTGAAAGGTCAGAAACATGGAAAAAGTGCTTAGAAATGAAAGACTGATTATAATAAAGCTCCTGATAAATGTCAGCTCCATGTAGTATTTTCATTAAAGCCTTGGTCTGTATTAAATTATATTTTAGTCTAGTTTTTAGGGTATACACTAGAATGCTTACCCTTTAATCAGTGTGGAATTGATTTTGGTGTAGTGAGTGGCACTGACTATATCTGCTGGCTAATTCTTTCCATTTGCTGTGCTTTCTTTATCACACATTGCATTTTTCTCTGTTTCTTCCTGTTTTCAAGTCCCTTTTTAATGAGGGCCATAGTATCACGCCACAGGTGCCCCTGCCTGGTCAGGGACCATCTGTCCTTCTCTGCCAGCCCATCAGAACCATCATGTGTGTTAGTCCTGGGCCCAGACCCTCACAGGCGAGCACCCTCTTGCTTGTGAATTCCTTGAGGCTGATGTATGATGTACATCCTGATACAACATCCCCCTTTCACTTGAGCCAACTTACACAAGTTCCTGCGTCTTGTGACTAAGAGACCACAGGCAAACTTCACCTTTGTCATTATCCAAGGAAAAGTGGCAGCCAAAGAAGCTGCATTCCCACCTCCAAGGGGAATGACATACTGTCCCATCACCGGAAAGCCTCTCCCAACCGGGAGCAAAAGCAGGGAAGCCTTCCAGACCCCGGTGCCAGCCAGGCATGCCCACCTGCCACCATCTTGATGGCAGCAGATGCCCCAAAATGAGGTTTACAGATTCCAGCAAGGCCAGGGAGGCAGGCTGTGCCTCACCTCTTCTACCTGCTCGGTGGGCTGGCAAGAGATGGGAAGACTCGGGCATGTGAAAGTGCCTGCAAGATGAACTTGGAAGTTGTTGTTGTTATTATTGCTTGCTCCATTCCAAAAAAGCTCTGGTTTGGCATACAAATTAGAGGCTAAAAATAAAATCCTAATTGAATTTTTGAGCATGTTTATGCATCTGCATCTGAAGCTCATTGTCAGAACGTTGCTCCTCAGCCCACGGATGTGCCAAGCACAGAGCCTGCACTGCGACTGCCTGGAGCCTGGAGAGCATGTGCTGCTCCATGCTTTGTTTTCAAAATCCACTATCAGGGCTTGATTTTGCAGTGTGGTTGGTTTTGCTTCAGGGGTGTCTGGTTGCCATTTGTTCCCTTTCTTAGCTCTGAAGTTACAAAGAAAAGCCGTGAAGGCATGCTCCGGCCTCCAGGAGGGATTAGTGAGCTCCCTTCCGAAGATGGAGGCTGCAGGAAGGGTGGGAGCTGAGAACTGTGACTTCTCTCCCCAGCCAGGGGACAAGTGACTGAGCTAGATGCTCCCTGAGCAGAGAGACACTACAAGCCCACACATCTCCCTCCATCAGCCCTGCACCTGCCAGGGCCTCCCTTCCAGTCACTTGGTGTCCCCAGCACAGGACACCCTGGGGCCTTTTTCCTACTCAGTCAGATGCCAAAGGGTGTGGCCATCTTCCAGCTACAGGCAGACTTAACAACATCTCCTAGTTCTTCATGCAGTGTCGAAGGGTCTCCAAACGCCTGTGCTGCTAGGTCTTGCCCAAGCTCCAGGCCTGGCCCCTGGATGCACTCAATAGACAGGAACAACACAGAAAGTGAAAACTGACCCTTTGGCACTCAATTTCCCTCTTCTGTTTCCTGGGAGGGTTGGGAAGGTGGCCCTGCAGAAACCCACCTCCAGGCATGCTCAGGGAGCAGGGGGGTCCCAGATCACATTCTGCGAGCACAGCACATTAGGGGGGGTACAGGAACAAGCTCTGGTCCCAACCTGGCTGCTCCTTCAGATGACGCAGAAGCAGTAGTTCTGCTCTGGTTACTACCTCTGATTCAAAAGACCACCTGCATTCATCAGGAAATGCTGATGCCCTGCTTTCCACCACCTGGTTATTCAAACATTTGGAACAACAATTTACATATGCCCATCCGGAGTCCTCCTTGATTCAAATGAGCTTCTGCTGCAGGAGATCCTTTTTCCATGAGCTGGAGATTTGGTTGGAGATGACCCCAGGTCTTCCAGGAAAGGAAAGAAAGGTTTCTGTGGGGTATTAAGCACATGCTGCCCTATGGCTAAATGCTAGGCGGAGGCCAAGTCTACCACAGACCCAAAAATCCTCCAAATTCCATTTCCTATGGCTGTCTCCAGTCTGCAGAGCCGGTGATAATGTGGAAACAGTCAAAGTAGATTTCCATACCTAGTGGATGCCTGGGTACCCTAAATCTAATGGGTCCATGGGCTATCTGGACTGCTCAAACAGAAGTTGGTTTAAAATACACTTTTATGGTAGCTGCTGCACGCCACAGACATGACAGGCATTGGCGGTAGAAATTCCAGACTCGTTTCTCATCAGGTCTTCCTGAGGAGATTCAGCTCTAAGAAGCTCTTGACCTCTCAAAGCATCCCAGGTCTCCTTAGGGACTCAGATTCTTGAGCCATGACTCTCAAATCTGTGTGACCCTCTGAAAGCTACAAAGGCAAAGGGAAGTAGGAGGAGCTGGGGCCCTTCCTCCTGGTTCCGATCCCACATTGCCAGCCCCTGAGGGTCCTGGTTCCTTTTGGTAGGAGCAGGTTTAACTACCTGAATCCGAGAACTCACAAAGGGCAGGTAGTGCTTGGCAGTGCTGTGGAGCTAAGTGTCTTCCCATTCACTGATGTTGCAAAGGTTCCCATGAGGACATCACCCCTGTCGATGTCCTTGATTGCTTTAGTCAACCACTGTTGTGTAATAACTCACTCCAAGACTCAGCAGCTCAGGACAACAAGACTTTTCATTCTCCAGTTCTGTGTACTGCTGGGCCCAGCAGAGCACTTCTGTACTGCATTGGGTGGGCTGAGGTCCACGTGTGGCTGTGTTTAGCTGAGAGTGTGGCTAGGGCCAGATGCCAGACACGGCTTCACTTCATGCCAGCTGGGGTGGCTGGAGGGGCAGGGAGCTGGCTGGGCTCTCTTCTGGGCGTGCAGTGGTTGGGCTCGCACTTGCAGACATGGAGCTGACATTACCAAGTCTCTGAAGGCCTTGACCTGGGGAGCACCACTGCCTCCACAGGTGTGGGTGAAATCACGTCACAGAATCGCTCCTGCTTGGCAGGGAGGAGTGATCTTCAGCCGGGAGCAGTGGAGCGTGTTCTGAGAGAGAGGAACAATTGCTGGCACCATCTCCGAAAACTGCATCACAGGGGTGAAAGACCAGAAGTCGGCAAAGGGACAGACCTGTGTGTGGCTCAGACCTCACCTCAAGTGCTCCCTTCTCAGTGTTGAAACTGTCCTGTGCAGATCCCAGTTTCATGTAGCACTCCACCTCGTGGCTGTGTGTACTGTCACTTAAATCGGAGTGCATCAGAAGAGTCTGTCATGACAGAAAGCAGATTGGGAGCTGACAGCAGCAGGACATAAGGGAAGTTTTCGGATGATGGAAGCTTTCTTTTCCTTGATATCACGGTGGTTAGGGGAACACGTGTTAAAAATCTTTAAACTGAAGCTGGGTGTGGTGACATATACCCATAATTCCAGCATTTGGGAGGCTGAGACAGGATAATCCTAAATTCAAAGCCAGCCTCGGCTACATAGTGAGGCAGTGTCCAAAAAAAACACTACAGGGCTGGAGATTTAACTCCGTGGCTCTGGTGCCTGTTTTGGAAGCCCAAGGACCTGAGTTCCATCCCTGGTACAAAAAAAAAAAAAAATCAAACAAACAAAAACTACATACTTAAAAGAGTGTATTTTAATGTACATAAATTCTCCCTCAGTGAAGCTGATTCCAAAGTATTAAAGCCTATCCACTGCGAAAGTTTAGAAAGGCTGGGCTGGAGGCTGGTTAAATAAAGCAGTGCTGGGGTCGGTGTTATATTTACAAACAATAGGAAATTCCACAGGGGAGGGAAAGGAAGCAAAGGAAAGGGGATGTTTTGTTAGCTCCAAAGCAGGATGCCCACGAATGTGACCACATCCTCGGCTGTGATCACGCCCAGCACTGTGAGCTGTGGTGCTGGGCTGCTGACCTGGTGATCCTCAGTACTGCACAGACTGCACAAGTGACCGCACCCGCTTCCTGGGCACAGGAGGGCTGCAGGCACCTCACAGCAGACAGACAACAAAATCCTTGGGCCGCTCCTGTCAGTAAGCTGATGTCAGCACGAGAGAAAGCGAGGGTGACCTCTGAGGTACCGGCGCAAGGTAGAGGCTGAGCAGCGTGGTGAAATGCTGTTCGACACCCCAGGAACGGGCACACATTTTCGTATCAGTTCGGTAAAATCTTAAAATAACTGTCCCCCTTCCATTCCATTCTTTTCATTCGATTATTCTGCTTTTAAAAAGAAGTAACAGGAAAAAAAAAAAGTAACAGGACAGAGATCTGAGGATGGGGCGACAAAATGGCACAGAGAGAAGGGGGAAGTAAAACAATCAGCATGTGCTACCCATACGTACCAGTGCCCAAGACGCAGGTGACAAACACTTACTAATAAAAAGCTGCAACAAGTAAAAACCGGAAAAGAAGCATTGCGCTGAGGACCAGGGGCTGGGGCTGTCTGCATGTGTCAAGCTCCATCTGTTCCGCGTGGCTCCCAGACACAGGGACAGCGCAGAGAGGCTCTGGGGGTGCGGACTGAGGAGCAGACTGCGCTGCAGTGAGCGGGCCAAGAGCCCCCCCGGTAGAAAAGCGCAGCACAGGCGGTCAAAGAGGCGGCTGTGGAGAGAGGGCGGCGCCCAGGCAGGGGCCTTGGCATCCTGTGCCCACCGTGTACCGAGCGGTAACCGAAGGGAGGGGAGATCGCGTCTTTAAACTGCACCTACTCAGGAACGCGAGCGTCGCGCAGAAGTCAGTCCTGGCCTCTCTACTTCCCTGTGAAGTAATCTATCATAATTGCAGCTGAACTTTTAATTAGCAGGGTCAGGCCTAGGGCAAATCTCCTCTGGGCCAAACCTAGAGTCAAGGGAGACGCCAGTCGGGAGGAGGGAGCAGGCCACTCCCTGCCACTACGCGCCCGTGAGAACAGCACTCTTGTGAGTTATTGATAAGGTCTTAATTATACCTTCCTAAAGCCTTGGGGTTGGGATATTTTAGCCTTGGGCCAAAGCAATAAAAACGCAGAGGCTGCGTGGCACAGTGGCAGTGTATGCTCTGGGCCTGACTCCCGTTCCCACCTCACACAGAAAGTGCCTAAAAGAAGATTCCAGAACAGCGGTCAGAAACCTTCTCCTCAGTGCTGTGGAAGGGAAAGCCTTCCTGGCACAAGCGTTGTCCAAGTGAAGCCACATGTGAGGCCGCCTGCCCTACTTGCCCCTCACTCCGGGGCTGTGGGGACACAAGGGCATGGGCTTGATTTTTTTTTTTTTTTTGCTGTCTTTCTTTTGGTGGTGGTGGCGGCACCGAGTGCCTTTCCACTAAGCTATAATCCCAGTTCTTTTTAATTCAAAAAAAATGTTTTGAGACAGGGTCTTGCTAAATTACTAAGCTTCCCAGGCTGGACTTGAACTTTCAACCCTCCTGCCTCAGCCTCCCAGAAAGCTGGGATTATAGACCTACACCACCATGTCCTGCCAGTAGCTGCAGTTCTCTCTCTCTTTGTTTTGAACTGGAGATGAACTTGGGACCTTGAGCTTTGGAGGCAGGCATCAGAACCTCAGCCTTCTTTATCTCTATTATTATTATATTATTATTATTATTGGTGGGGGGACAGGGTCTCCCTGTGTCAAGCTGGCCTTGAACTCACTATACCCTAGGCTAGCCTCGTGCTCACTGTGACCCTCCTGCTTCAGCCTCCCCAGTGCTGGTGATACAGGTGGGCACTGCCATGCCTGGCATAGCTGTATATCTTCTGCCTTCCTGCTTTTCTGCTCCTTGACTCTCTGTTTGCCACTGAACTTCCTGGTCAACATTCTTACCTTCTGGTCTGGAGACCATCCTTCGAGTAAAGGCATGGGGTAAAAATCTCTACAGAGCTATTCCCACAAAGGTTCCTGGGTGCTCAGAAACTGCCGAGTGACAGAAACAAGCCCAGAGGGAAAGCTGGGCGGTACAGGCTGCCCCCCGCACGCGTGGGTTGCGGGCTCACTGCAGTGGGGAGGGGAGACGGCTGGGCAGAGCAGGCAGGCTGAGAGGCGGGGTCTGAAAGACGCCTGTCCCTCCCCACCGGCACCACAAAATCTGGCCCACCCTCCGTTGCTCCTCTCCCCACCGACTGCGGGACTTTGTGGGCCCCGGTTGGCTGCTGGGCTCCCTGTCCTTGCCCCACGGTTCCGGCTTGGAAAGGCAAAACGCCTCCCCTCCAGCGCCAGGATGAGTCAGAGTCCTTAGCTGCAAGTGAAGGAAGCCACCCCGAGATCACGGAGCAGACCGATCTGTGGAAGGACATCGCATGGCACCCAGAACCCAGGAAGGCCAGAGCGCAGGCCTAGGGCCAGACCCACACTGACCCAGATCCTCCGCCCGGCCCAGCTGGGGACAGGGCTGCTGCCGCCTGGGCATGGACGCATCACCGCTGCCGGGGCTGAGGGCCCTCGCCGCTTGCGGGCGTCCAGCAGGGGTCCAGCCTGGCCAGGCTGCAGACATGCTGGGAGGGGTAGTTTTGGCCCGAAAGTCTCTAGACAGAAAAGGGACTTACTCAGAGGACACGCAGCAGCTGCCAGCACGACACGCGATCATTCCCCACGCCCCAAGTTTGAGTCACAGTGGTCTTGTTGCAGAATTCTAAGAGACAGGAGAGACCAATGGAAGCTGGGAGGGTGTTTAAGGTGAACACTGCTCCGCAGATAAGGCTCCAGTCGTCTGCACTTGGTCTTTCCAATGACATGTAATTGGCAGGGAGCAGGGTAAGCAAGGTTGCAGAAGCCTGACAAAGGCTCTTAGTCACTACCACCCGGAACAGCATTGGGACAGCCTTGAGAGAAGACAGGGCCTTGCGCATTCTCGTGAGAACAGGATGACACTACCAGATGGAGGGGTTATAGCCACATGGGGGTACCTGCAAGTAGGAGGAGCCCGTAGTATGGGAAGCCCACACGGGGACTGCCCAAGGCTGGGAAGAGCTTGCTTTTCATTAAGTCTTGCTTCAGTTTGGGCATAGGTGTACACGGGTGTTCTCATGGGCCTACGTGGGGTTTGTTTCCAGGAGCCCTGGGGATACCAAAATCTATGTTGTTTAAGTCCCTTATTCAAATGGCATGACAAGGGACACGTAAAACCTGCTGTGCGTGCCCGCGTGTACTTTAAATCCTGTCCAGATTGCATACGATGCCCAATACAATATAAATGCTGTGCCAATAGTGGTCATATTGTATTGTTTACAGAATACTGACAAGGAAAATAGTCTACAAATTCAATACAGATGCAATTCTTTTGCTATTTATTTATGACCACCCTGGGGTCTGAACCTAGGCCCTCACCCTGAACTACATCTCCAGATGCCACCCACCCCTTTTAAAGATTTTTTAACGCTGGGGCTTGGGGTCTTGTTAAATTCCCGAGTTGCTTAGGCTGTGTTTGAACTTGGAATTGTCCTTCCTCAGCTTCCTTAGGCTGGGCTTAGGGCAGGGTACGGTTACATCTGACCTGTTTCAAATATTTTTCAACGTGGCTGTTTGAGTCTGTAAGTAGGAGAAGCCTGCAGTATGGGAAGGCAAGTATGTGTGGGGTGGGGTGGGGTGGGGTAAAAACCTACTGTGGTCGTTTGAAAGGGCGACAGTGTAGTTGGTATAAATATTGGCTTCCCAACACTGCTGTCACAGTTCACGACAAATGTAGCAGCTTGAAACAGCACACACGTATCCTCTGGAATCAGTCTTGCTGGGCTAACAAAAGGCGCCCACAACCTGGCATCCTGCGGGACACTCCGGAGGGGGCGCTGTTCTGGTCTCTTCCCACTGGAAGCGCCCTGTCTCCCAGCCCTTCCTGCTCTGCCCACTGATCCTGTCCTCACTTGTTGCTCTCCTCGACCTCCCATCTCCCTCTTGTAAGATCCTGAGACTCCAGGGTGGTCATCTTGATGTCCTCACCTCACAGCCCCTAACTCAGTCACATCTGCACAGCCCTTTTACCCAACAGGCAACACAGTCACAGGTCCTGGGGATTACAACATGGACGTATTTGTGGCCCGCTGGAATGTGTCTCTAAGAAAGGCCTCTGGAGCAAGGAGGACTCCCTGGTGCCTGGCCATGGTCTGTGCTGTGCTACGACTGGAATGTCCCCCATAGTCTGGTGTTGAGGGCTTTGTCCCCAGTGTACTGGTCAGGGTGGGGCTCTGGAAGGTGACTGGACCATGAGGGCTCTGACTTCATCAGCAGACAACCATTGATGGACTTGCAATTTGATTATGGGAAGGGAAGGAAGCTTAGGGCCTCACTGAAGGGGGGTTACCCTTGAGGACTATATCTTTCCCCAGCCCCTTCCTCTCTGGTACTCCTTCTCCCCTCTTCTTCCTGGCTGCCACACCCTCCCCCTGACATGCCTGTCCACCTGGTGTCTGCCTCACCACAGACCAGGAACAATGGGGCCGGCCAATCACAGACCAAAACCTCTGGAACCATGAGCCAAACTAAACTTTTCCTCCTTTAAGTTGTTCTTCTCAGGTATTCTGTCACAGTACCAGAAAGCTGACCAGCACAGTCCATAATCTAGTCTCATTCTTGCCAGTAACCCAGACTCAGAGATGGGTGTTGGCTCAGGATCACCAGATGCCCATGACACTATTGAATAATCCAGCAATCAATTTGTCATTTCCTTTGTAATGAGCACCGTCCTTCCAGAGGGGCCACCTGGTGTCTGAATCCCCCCCACCATGGCCAAATTAAGGCCAAATTAACCACTGGAAGGTTGTTTGTGCACACTGGGCCTGTTCTTCCCAAAGGGTGTTTCCAAGGGCCGGGAGGAGGCCAGCCAGCCACCCTGACTGACACAGTCACTTCGTTGGTCAGATTCTGCACCTTCCCTAAGCAGGCCTGGACACAGTACCCAACCAGCTTTGTCCCCTTGTCCTCTGAGCCAGGCTCAGAGCCTCCCTTCCTCTTCACCGCATTTAATCTGTCACCAAGTGCCTCTTCTTCCTAAATCTCTCTAATATCTAGCCACATTTTAAAATCTGCTCTTCCAGCTCCTGGCCCATGCCAGCTCATCTGGACAGCTGTAGCAGCCTCCTACAGGCCTTCCTGACCCTAATGCAGCCCCTCCTCTCAAATTCTCCACACTTTGCCCACACTGATCTTCTCCAGACAGCATGGAAGGATGTCACTCCTGCCTTGGAAGCCTTCTGGCAGCTTCACATTATCACCAAAATGAGGCCCCACAGACTGGCCCAGAACTTTCTGGAGCACACATTGCATTAGGATTAAACCTGCAAGGATTTCACGTGGGGAACGTCTGTGACAGAGGTGTAGGAGGGAGTGGGAGGGGCTCATGTGAGTGGGACTGGAAACAGGAGGGGAGGGTAGAAGGCAGGTGTGCCCTGGACTGTCCTGTGGTCTGAGGAAGGCTCAGCAAAGCCACCGTAGAGTCCTCCCCACAACGCTGGGGCCAGGGAATCCCCGAAGCTCCTGGCCTGGGAAAGCCTGGTTTGGTGCAAGCAGCTGGAGCTCTTGGTCAATTTTGCTCCCAGGAAATAGAAGTCCACAAGGTGCATTTACCTGGCCACCACATCCCAATTTCCCACTTTCCACTGCCCCCAGACTGCTCCTCCCACATCTTAGTCTTTTTAAATGCTGCTGGCTTTGCCTGGATTGTTCACCTTCTCACCTCCACCGTCCCTTCCCCTTCACCCAGCTCCTCAAGCCTCTGCTGAAACGTCCCTCCTCCCAGGAGGACCCACAACCCCAGGTCCTCCTTTGTTGCCTCAGAACTTAGAATCCAGTGGGACGGGAATCATGACTATTTTACCCACTGCCATACCCCAAGGCACACTCACCCCAAAGCCAGCAGTCAGCGCCTCCCAGGACAGGCTCAGCTATGCAAGGAAAGGGTGTCACAGTTCAGAGGCAGCCACCCTGGGGCTGAGGAGACAGAGGCTGGGGGCAAGCTGGCAGTGCCCTCAAGCTCAGCAGGAGCTGGGTATTTGGTCTGAGTCCTCTCGTTAGAGACAGCTGTCAGGCTCCAGAAACGCCTCCAGTAGATGCAGCTGTGCCTGTTGTCAGGGGTGCGGGCCATAAACGCTAATGCACGTGCATAGGATGACCCATCCGAGCAGACAGTGGCCACTGACTCCTGGTGTCCTGATGGGGGAGCCCAGCTGACGCCACTGTCGCTGAGTGTGACACAGCCCCATGCTGTTGGCACTGGAGCCACTTTCCCCACACTTATTCGGAGCCATGACCTCCAAGGAAAGCCCGGCCCCGCCCCACCCGCTGGTTGTTGGCTGTGGCTTCGCGCCTCAGTCTCTTGTGAGGCCCAGAACCGTGGAGCCGTGGACAGGACGGAACATTTCTCGGGATGCAAGCCTGAGGTCCATCATCCTGGCCACGGCCACCCCCCTTTCTTAGGGCCAGGGCCACTTGGGAGCCCCCTTCCCTGCGTCTCCAGGCCTCTGCTGCCCTGTGCTGTCTCTGATGGCTGCCACCGCCTCTCAGTGGATGCGAGGTGACTGGGCGCCTCCGGCAGCTTTCGGAAGGCCGCCTCTGATGTCCGGGTCACCAGTGCAGGTCACCACTGGCCGGCCCGGTGTAGCAGACTCGGGACAGACAGCCAGGGGCTGCTTACGAGTGGCTGGGTAATCAGTACGAGAGCTAGGAGAGAAGGCGCTGAAAGCCAAAGCCGGGCCTGGCTGTGCAGGGCGTTGAAGACACCTGAGTCCGGCCGCGTCGCGGGAGCGCCTCCCGTGGCGTCTCCTCTGCGTCGCGTTTCCCCAGCGGAGCACTGCTCCGCCGTCCCGGACGCTAGGCCTCGACTTCGCTGTCAGAGTGGCTCCGGCTCCACGGAAACAGGGAAGCGCCACTCCCAGCCCCGGAAGATC
>NW_022900923.1:48110047-48124392 GCF_012274545.1 Fukomys damarensis | reverse complement strand
GAGCCGGGCGCCCCCTCGTGGAGAGCGCTTCGCCGGCCTAAGATCCTCGCGGCCGGGCAGGAGCTGTCTGTTGACTGACTTGGTGCGACTGGAGACGCGTTGTTGTGAGCCGGGGTTCCCGCAGGGACCGGCAACCTTCTGTTACTTCTCGTTGAGAGGTCGGGGAAGCGCCAGTCCGCACTTGTGTGCCGCGAGGACACAGCCGGGACACGGTGAGAACACGTCCGGGTATAATATAGTCTTTCCATACTATGGAATATTATTTGGCCTTAAAAAGGAAGAAAGTTTTGTTCCATGCTGCAACACGAATCAGCCCTGAGCAACTGTGTTAAATGAAATACACCAGGGGCTGGGGAAGGAGAGAGGGTGTTATGGTACAACCTCTTTATCCTCGGCTTCACTCCATGTAGTTGCAGTCTTCTGTGGTCAATTGTGGACCAAAACTGTTAAATGGAAAATTTTAGAAATAAGCAACACATAAGCAGGGTGTGGTGGTGCACACCTGAAATCTCAGTACTTGAGAGGCTGAGGCAGGAGGATCTCTGGAAGTTAGAGGCCAGCCGGGTCTCCTTACATAGGGAGTTCAAAGCCAGCCTGGACTACACAGCAAGACCCTGTCTCAAAAGAAAAAAAAGAATAAAAAAAGGTCAAAAAGAGTAAAGAAATAAGCATCATGTGAGTTTTAAATTGCTTTCCAATTTGAGTAACGTGCTATTTCCACCTGGGACATGGATTGTCCTTATGTCCAGCGTGTCCATGCTGCATTGGCTCCTGCCCTTCGGTCATCCGGCCAACTGTCCCAGTGACCCTTGTGTCACTCACTAACGGCCCCAGACCTCAAGAGCAGCTCTGCAGGGGAGGCACCAGCTCACAAAACATAAAAGCAGGTGACTCTGACGTGACACGGCAATGCCTCAGGACGCGGAGGAGGAACAGTAGCCTCAGGTTAAAATAGCGTCTGAAGGGCTGGGTCTGTGTGGACAGTGGTCCACTGGGGGCCTTGGACAGAGCCCCTGGGGATACCGGGGTGCTGTACTGTTCAACAGGGACCAGGTCCGGTTTTGTAAGCCAACGAAGACCTGGAGAACATAGGGTTGTGACAAAGGCTCCACTGCGGTCGGGGGCTGATAGTGGGGGTTGGGGGAACGCGGTACTTTGAACCTAAAACTGCTCTAAATAAAAGTTCAATAATTTATCTTTTTAAGAGTAAAAAAATATTTATTGAAAGATAGCTTCTGTCTAAGAGAGATGGAAGAGGGACCAGAAAATGGGTTCCCCAAAAAGTTTAATGATTTAGAAAGAAAGGTTCTGGAGTGGATGACCGTGATGGGTTACAGCAATGTGAGTGTACTCAGTAGTAACGATGCTGGGTGCCTGCAATGGTTATGTGCGCAGCCACAGTTAAACAGAAAGAGAGAAAGAAAAGAAGAAGGGGCTAGAAGAGGGTTGTAGTTTAGAAATCAGAGACTAAGGCATACTTAAACGCATCACAAGTAGAAGTGACAGTCATGACTTTGATGCATTTTAAATATTTTATATTAAAAAAGAAACCATCTTAATTTAAAAAATCATTTAAAGCACAGAGGAAAGCATGCTCATCGGTTGATGGCGGGGGTCATGTGACACGGAAGGAGAAAGCAGAGACTAACAGGTAGCTTGGCACTGTGTTCTGTAGGCCACCCCCGTCTGGTGTGGAAGGGCAGTGGCCTCCGCCCAGGGGGACCCCGCCACTGGCCTGGGCCGTGGGCATTTGAGTAGAAAGGTGGCCGTGTTTGTTTTACTCCTTCACCCTCTAAGAACCATTTTTACTACCCTCCCAACCACCAGGTACAGCCGGCGAGGGGAAAGAACATGGAAACACTTGCCTCGGGTTGACATCCTTCGCTTTCCCTGCCAGCAGGGGACAGCTGTGGGCAGTGTTCACTCCTGGGTCAGGGCACTACAGGTCCCAACACAAACTTGAGACAGGGTGGCACCAGGAAGAGGGGAATATGGGCCCAGGGAGCACCAGCCAAGCGGGTTCAATGGGCGCTGCTGTCCCCCGGGAAAAGGGGTCTCAGGAAAGAACCGGCCTCATTCCTCAATTCAGACACAGCATGGGCCAGTGGAAACTGTCAGCCAAAAAGCAGGATGAGGGGAAATAGATGGAAAATTACTAAGAGGGAAACACATAGGGTAAAGATTCCAGCTGAACAGCCCCTGAAAACATAGGGTTTCTCCCACAGGTGTAGCATTATTAAAATGTGTGTCACTTTTATCACGTGTTGTCACATGCACCACTTTCACTGCGCGTGTCATGTATGTCACATGAATATTTGGTCTTCCTCCTCGCTCAGTTTCTCCCCCCACGTTCTCACAATGTACATCTGGCCCCAGAAGTGCAGGCAGCGCCTCTGTGGAGGGCCAGCTGTGTCTACTCTGACCCTGTCTGCCTGGAGGGAGTGTCGACCCCACAGGCTGAGGGTCCCCACCTCCAACCCCAGTCTCAAGGCCTGGGTTCTTATCTAGCTTGACTGACCTGCTAGTGTACTGCACAGAGCTCAGGGAAACGACTTACCCCGGTTCTACTTGCTGGCTTCCTGTAAAGAAGGGAGCAGTGGACACAGGAGGGGTGCATAGGACCAAGCTTAGGGCCAAGAGCCTCCACGCCTGCCCCAGGGGCTACCGCCTAGCACCCTCTCGCGTCCCGCCCTCTGCGTGACTCTGAACCCCATCCGCCAGTGCTTGGCAGTAGCCCCACCTGCCCTTGGTGATCAACCCAACCTGCAGCCATTCCATGCCTGAAAAGGCTGAGGTCCCCGCCCTCTGAGCCTGCCGGCTCCACCTGGACCCACCGGCCAACCCCGAGCACACAGAGCATTTATCACTGTGGGGAGCCCCGGGGAACTAGGGGTCCCATGCCTGGAAACCAGGGGAGGACCAGATACCCACTCTGACACATGGCACATGCAACGAGAGTGATGCATGTGACAACACACGTGACAAAGATGATACACAGTTTAATAATGGTACAGCCGGTAAGTGTGTGGGAAGCATTGTGTGACAGACACGGTATAGATGACAAGGTGGCGAAATGACACACATGGAAGATGACCAGTGACACACTTCCCCCTTCTCTCCCAGAAGCAGGAAGGTCAGGGATGCCAAGCCAGGTAAGTTCCCAGAACCCCAGCTTCATCTTGAGGCTGCTGAGGACTGAAGGCTGCAGCACAGATGGGGAAGGGGCCGGAGGGAAAACACAGGTGCCTCCAGGGCTGAGGGTCACTGTGGCTCCGTCAGAAACCACAGCAGAGGGGAAAGACAGGAAGGTTACAAATGCTGAAGGAACAAAACCCACCCACTTAGCAACCCACGTCCCGCAACATTCATCTTCAAACACGAAAGCAACACTGGAGGGAATTCACAGCCAAACGGACCTACTCAGTGTGAAATATTAAAATGATTCTTCACAAAGAAGGTCAACGATAGAGGTTAAAACTCAGGTCTCCAAAAGGAAGCGTGTAGGAGAGCGGTTCGAGAGTAGAGAGTAAAATTGTTTATTGCTGTTTTATAAAACTGATCTAAAAGCTTGTTAAAAGATATAGTGGTAGCTATACATTAGGCGACCACAGCACGCAGATGAAGAAAAGGAATGCTTATCACTGCCCGAGGGACAAGGCACAGGACAAGGCACCGGAGGCTGCAGAGGGGCCTAAGCGCAAAGCTCTGCGTGTTATCTGAAGGCAGACAAGGCGCTGCTTCAGCTTTTCAGAAAGAACATAAATGATATATTAAGAGTGGCGATGAAATAGGATCAGTGTATGCTCAATGAAACCCACGGGACATAGAAAGAGAGAAGAAAAGTGAAACAAAAAGCAAGTGTCAAGAATAGAAAACATTTATAAATATGGTAGGTGGAAATCTATGTCACCGAGGTCCTCAAATGTGAGGGCTTTAACTACACCAATTAAAACACACATTTTCAGGTTGGATTTTATAAAACAAGACCCAACTAACTGTATGTTGTCTATAAGAAACAGGCTTTGTACATAAAGTAAAGAAGAAAAGTCTCAAATCAATAACCTTAGGTTCCATTCTAAAAATGAATGGATGATTAGAGCTAAAATAAGTAGAAGAAAGGAAATAATAAAAACTAGAAACAGAAAAACAATAGGGAAAAATCAAAGAAACAAAAAGCTATTTCTTCTGAAAAGATCAATAAACCTGATGAGCCTTTAGGTTACCTGGTTAAGAGAAAGTCAAAGTCACAAATTTCTGGTGTCAGAAGGCAGTGGATGACGCCATCTTGTGGGCACCCACAGGTGCTGAGATAACAGTGTACACCAGGGCCGTCTCTATGCCAAACGGCCCAACAGCCGATGAGAAAGGGACGGAGTTCTCAGATTCGCAAACTACCAGGAAAAAACAGATAATCAGAAGAACGTTACTATCAGCTAAGAAGTTGAATTCATCAGTAAAATCATTTCTACAAAGAAAACTACAGGTCCACTTAGGCCGTTAGCAAATCCTATCAAAGCCTCTAGGGAGACATAATACCAGTTCCAAATCTATACAGACCATTTGAAGTATTTAATTTTTTGAGTGGCTATAATACCAGCATCATTCTGATGCCAAGATCAGAAAAAATATAAGAAAGGGAAAATATAGACAAATACTAATGAAGAGGGAATATTCTAGATAATACTTTGGCAAATCAAAACCAACAATATGTTAAAAAGGGCGAGACATGGTGGCATATACCTGTAATCCCAGCACTCTTGGAGGCTGAGGCAGGAGGATAAAAAATTTGAGTCCAGTCTATGCAATTTAGCAATTTAGTGAGACTCTGTTTCAAAATAAAAAGTTTAAAAGGAATTGGTGTGTAGCTCAGTGCAAAGGGATTCAATCCCTACTGCCAATATATGTTAATTTGTCCTGACGAAATGAGCTTTAACCCAGGAATGTGAGATTTTCCAAACAATGTAATTCACCATATGAAGAGACGAAAAGTAGAAAACCCTGTGATCATCCTGACCAAATATTCACAACATCCATTGCCCTTCAGATGATTCACCAAACTAGGAACAGAAAGTAACAACCAGATGACAGCACCTGCAAACAAGGGACAGCTACCTCTGCTTAACACTGAAGAGCTGAATGATTCCCTGGGATCAGGACAAGACATCAGTCCTCACTCTTGCCACTTCTGTGGCCTTCGAGCCGGGAATACCAGGCAAGAAAAGGAAGGAAGAGGTGAAATCATCTTCGCAGAGATGTCATGATCTTCAATATATAAAATCTCACGGAACACATAAAAGAGACACTAGAAGTAAGAAATTAGGTTAGCACACTTGCAACACGTGAAGCTCAGGTTTACTCCTGTGTGCTGATAAATACTGGACACGCTGAAATGAAGAAGGTTGTCCGTGCCAATCAAGTGCAGGTGAGGATGAGGGAGCTGCCGCAGCCACACGCCGTGGGTGAGTTGGACAGTGTGGCTGCTGTGAGCACAGGCTTGGTCTGCCCGCTGACCCGCAGGGAAGCCGGTCAACAGAGTCAGGGTGGCAGTGGGGAGAGAAGCTTACCACTGAAACGACCCTGGTCTTTGGAAGACTACAGCATAAGCGACCATCTTCTCAGGAGGCTGGTTTAGGGCGTGTGCACTGCTGTTGGATCATAAACTAGCAGGCACCTTCCCACAGGCGGAGGTTTGTGGCGAGATGGCACACGTCTGATCCTAACCACCTGGTCGTGAAATGCTTTTCAGTTCTGCAAATCTCAAGAACAAAGGCTGTCCTTTCCTCAAGCTATTCTTGTCCCTGTTGAGGTTGCCCACATGCAATCCCTGACTATTACACAAGGCACAGGATGGGGGTGGCCGCCCAGGCCCTCTTGCAGATCACCTAGCTCACAGTAATCAAAGAAAACATCCTTCAGCCGGTCACTGGGAGGACAAGGGTCAGGTGCGGTCAGGCGGGAAATCTGCTCGAGGTCCAGGCTCAGTGCGCAACTTCGTAACCTCTGTGGCAAATGTTTCTGTGATTGCACACCCGCCACAGGATCCAGCTTCCATCCTAAGTATCTGCCAAAACGTCAGGCACTGTGCATTTGCAAGACCACCTTTATTTTCACATAACCAACCTCTCCATACCCCCACAGGCCCAGCCTGGGCGCTGTTCCCCTTATGCTACAGCCTAAGTCCCAACAGAGCCTCTCCTGGATGGCATGTTCTTGTCCATCCTTGATTTCCATCTCGAGTGGAGTGTTGTGAGCTGTCACACAGTAGGCGGCAGCAGAGCTATGCAGAACAGCCGGAGCCGCCATCGCTGGAGGTCAGAAGAGTCCTGAGCCCACCGGTAGCCGTTGGCTCTGAGTGGTGAGGTGGCTGGGAATACTAAAGAGCTAACAGCTGCTGGTCTTCAAAGACCACTAACGGAGCTACCCTTTGCCGGTTTGTGATTTCTGTAGGAACTCAGAAAGACCCCTCAGCTGACTGGTAACACTTTAGAAGCCAGTAGTGGGACTCTTCCCTTCAGAGGACACGAGGAGGAGAAGACAGTGGTAAGGGCCATCAGCAGGCTCCAGAGCCGGGCCACATCTGACTTCCATCTCACGTGTGGTAAGGACCCACAGTAGCTCGTGACACTGCAACATACACAAATCTCAGAACAATTATTCTAATTGGAAGAAGCCAGAACCTAAAGTGTGTATTTTGACGTGTGTGTTTGAAAATCATCACAGGCCCCTTTACCACATGCCCCTCTAAGCTAACCAAGAGTCAGGCATCCCCTTGAAAGGTAGCTCAAGGACAAGTAAAGAAACACAAAAAGCAGCTGCACAGAGACCACTGGAAGCAATGATGTTAGTTCACACAGCAACTTCGGGCTGGCTTGACCCCCCCAGTAAAAGCAGCCAGGAGCACAGGCCCAGAGGTTCTCCTTCTTTCCAGAGCCCCTACCCTGATTCCTTCTTACAGGGTAGCTATTTATCTTCTCATCCCCTCCTTCCTTTTCCTCTTTACAAATAAAGTGTCTTCCTTTTGTTAAACTTCGCCCCTCTCATTTTTTACAGGGACTGAGTTTATGATCCCGATGGGCTGCGCAGGCAGCAGAGCAGCAGCACTCGTCCCAAGGACAGGACATCTTTGGATCCCTGACCGGGAATCGGAGGCAACAGTAGGATGGCAATCCAAGCCTGTGTCATCAGCCAGAATTTAGTTTCTTCCTGGCTGTGCTGTCTGCTTCACTTTCAACACAGTCAAAACTAGACGAGTCCAAAGTCACCGTCGCCTGGGACTCCGACCAGCAGCCCAAGGTCTACTATAACGCAGTGCAGTGTCCGCTAAGGACCCCAGTGCCCACCCCGGGCAGCACGCCTGCTGCAGTGCCAGCCTGTGTCTCGGCAGCACCCACAGCCAGTGTGGTCTCCAGAGAACAGTGCCCTGCAGCACACGGGGTGACCCAGGCGGCCGGGAGCAGGAGGACAGCGGCAGGGTGCTTCTGCTGGCCATGCGTGTTGCCTCGAAAGCCTTGAAGTCCACACTACACTGCCTGCTCCCTCTGCTCCTGGATTGTTCTGTAAACCTAGCCCCTCCTCCAGAAAGCCAGAACTGCACCGGCGCTCGCCCTGTGGGACAAGCTGGGAGGAAGTAAGGTCGGGATGCGGACAGGGCAGGCGAAGTAAATCTGCACAGACTGCGGCCCCAGCTTCGAGAAAGCTGCCTCCTCTCGGAGGGAACAGGTAGAAAGAGGGCATCTCCACCAGGACCAGCCCCAGGGGCTGGGGACAGCGGGCCACAGCAGTCTTCTGACCGCTCTGCTGCGAGCCCATGGCCGAGTCTGGACTTCCTCCCCGATTTGCGCCACGCCGAGTATCTGGGTGGGGAGGAAGCGGCCAGAACGCGGCCTGCATGGGCACTGTCTGCACCTGACTGCCTCTCGCACCTGCGCAGGGTCAGCTCCGCAGCAGATGACACCACGGGCAAATCGGCTTAGCTTAGTGGGTCTCCACGGCAACCTCGCGGGCCTCCAAGTGCTCGGCAGGGAGCTCAGCGCCAGCCTCCAGGGGCTCCTGCTCCGCCAGCACCGCCCAGCTGCTTCCCTCGGGCCTCCCTCAGGGCTGCCAGCTCGGGCAAAACTTCTCAGAGACACAAAGGGCAAAAGGCGGCCAGCAGCAGGAGATGAGGAGGGAGGCGGAGAGGATGGAGTCCACCCTCCCAGCCTCTAGTGCCTACCGCTGCGCAGCGTTCTGCTTTTCCCAGTAAGAGCCAGACGCTCTTCTTCCAGCCTGGGAACCAAAAATTGGCTCTGAGATCAGGACCCTGAGAAAGCCAGGTAAGTGGGAGCCTGCCCACCCCGCCGAGCTCAGCTGCGCCACTAGGAGCCAGAGCGGAGGCTGGGCCACTGGGGGTGGCCGGCTGGGAGCAGTCAGGAGTAGGGATCCGGCAATGACCACGACGGCTAGGTGACGCAGGTGTGTGGGGCAGGCGGTGAGTCCTGGTCAGACATGCAGGAGGCAGACCAGGCAGGCTGGCCCACAGCGGGGCTCCAGGGGACCATCAGGCGGGACGTGGTAGGGTCTGTTGGGGATCAGCCCTTTCCAGGGAGCATGTGCCCCTCCGATTGTACATGTGCCCCAGAACAAGGAGGACTGAGTGCCCGCCGCTCTGTACGCTGGCATTCACTGAGAACCGTGGCAAGCACCTACTGTGTGCCAGAGTGGCCAACGGACACAGCTCCTGCCCTCACAGTGGTCACAACTGGGTGAGGCAGGAGGTGTTTGTTACAGCCCTGTGCCAGGCCCCACCCACGGCCATGGTGACACCTTGGAGGGCTGGTGGGGGCTAGGCTTCGGGTGGTGGGCCCTTGAGGTGGGTTCCTGTCAGGTGAACAGAGGACAGATGGGTCAGGCTGCATCAGGCCTGGTGGATCACAGGTTACTTTTGCTCTGGAGAGAACCAAGGTCAGTTTGCACTGTGTGACCCTGGCTGTGGAAGAAGTGGGGGAGAAAGATCAGAGAGCAGCTATAGAGAGCCTCTGGCCAGAGGAAGGACCTGGGGCTCTGGGGCAGCCTATGCAGGTGCTGCTCCGTGACCAGGCCCCAGCGGCCCCAGCTGGCCCTCCTGCCCTGGTCTGCAGGTGCTTAGCTCAGCCGTCAGCACCCACTGTGGAAGTGGACCAGCGAGCTTCGGCATGGCAGCTTTTGACTGAGAATTCAGCACTCCTGAGCAGGGCGCTCCTCCCTCATGGTGGGTTGTGTGCTGGTGCGGAGCGGGGAACTCGCTGGAGGTGGTGTAGCGCCCCTGCTGCGGCAAGCAGGGCCTGGGTCCACTTTGCTTTCACCACTGATCTCTGGCCCCTCCCTTGGCCGCATCCAGAGACTGCACTTGCCCTGGAGGCGCCAAGATGTTTTTCTAGCATCTCTAACGAGCTGCAGCTGGTAATCAGTCGGGTCTCCCAGGGAGATGGAAAGCCCTCAGCCTCAGGGGTGTTCAGAAACTGGCTGGACCGGCTGGAGAGAGGCTCAGACCTGGCAGGCGGGCAGAGGAAACAAGTAGCTCTGCTGCTCTTGGGCAGCCAGGGGGCCACTGCCGGCTTCTCTCCCCGACTCCAGCTGGCGACCGGCAGGGGAGGCCAGGAAGTGGGTTGGGGCCGGGCCTCTGTGAGCCAGGAACCCTGAGAACACATTCCCAACACGGCTCTGAGTGAATCCAACGGAATCCAGCTCTGTCCCAGGGCAGCTATCAAAGTGGGGTCGGGGACAGTGTGCGACGCAGGGATGCTCATGGGGCTCTGTGGACGAGTAAGACGGGGGCCCAGGGGCAGGGCTGGTGAGTGGACACCGTGACACCCAAGCAGCGACCTGCGCGCACAGCATTCCGGAAGTAACAGCACTGAAGAGGGCAGATGGGAGCTGTGAGCGTGGCAGGAGAGAAGGCACAAGTGCCTGAGAGAAGTGCAGCCTGCGGCCTCACTCAAGGCTGAAGGAGATGCTTCGTTTTAGTCGAAGGTTAGCGGAAGTAAGGACGGTTCTTCCCCACTCAAGTTCATGATCTCAGCAAGTGTGGTTGCTCACACCTATGATCCCAGCACTCTGGGAGGCTGAGGCAAGAGGACTGGAAGTTTGAGCCCAACCTGGGCAGCCTAGTAATTTAGTGAGACCCCATCTCAAGAATAAAATAATAATAATGATAATAATAAATATCCAGTACCATAGAAAAAAGAGGAAAAGAAAGGTGGGACGAGAAAAAAGAAAGGGAAAGGGAAAGAAAGAAGGGAAGGAAGAAATCATATTCCCAGCTTCCGAATCCTCCCAGGACCTGGACAGGAATCCCTGTACTTGGTGCCAGTGACAGCCTCAGACGAGGGCCCTGCCTCCGGTTGGTCTGTAAACGTGCCTGAGACACCCTCCCATCGGGTTTCACGGTAGAAGGAAGCTGTGCCCCTATAACACACAGCGAAACTAGGCCCAAAGCCATGAGCGTGACCTGGACACAGTCCAGCTGTGCTGGAGAGGAGGACGCAGCCACTGAACCTAGGTGGCCTCTGCCCAAGTCCCTCACCACGGCCACCTTGCTGAGCGGTCACCGACAGGACAGCCAGACCACCAGCCGCAGCAGTCACTCTGATGCTCAGAGGTGGGCGAGAGGGCGCGGCCATCCTTCCTCCACTGCAGGCTGTGGGTGGATGGAGAGATTGTCCCCGGGGTCCTCACTGAGGCCGTCGGTCTGCGGGGCCTCAGCTTCTGCCCCACATGTCGGGACCACACTGCTGTCACTGCACTGGACTAAGGCTTGTAGAGTTCCCTCTGAGCTCTCTTCAGGCTGAGTCTCGGGGTCACTGGGCCATGGGCTGCACAGTTTATAAGTAAGGACACTGGCCTGGCTGCAGGCAGAGCTCTGAGGAGCTTCCTGGGCACAGCGGAAGCACAGCACCACTGAGGCTCCATCCCCTCCCCGGGCACCAAGTCTGTCCTGGGTAGAGCTGAGGAGCGGGAGAGCCAGCCGGGGGGCGGGGGCAGCAAGGGTCAAACTAGGCATTCCTAACTTCTCAACCTTGACCTTGTGCAAACATGTGGAAAGTAGGGAGAGTGGAACATTACTCACCCAGGAATGTGTAACGGGAAAACCAGGGGTAGCACTTTGCCATGGTTGCCCTACTTCTGTTTCAGAATGATTTGCATGTTAGACATTGCAGGCGCTGCAGCAACACCTCCTAATACTCCCCAACACCTTGATACCATTTTAGACCTAAGAAAATTAACGGCCATTCCTTAACACCAGCTGCATATTCACATTTCCCTAGTGGTCCTAATTTGAAGCCAGGATTCAACCAAATTCTGCACACTTGGAGGTGATCCTAAGTGCCACTGGTTAAGGGGAGGCCTGCCGCCTCCATGGAAAACTCCAGGTCACCATAGCATGGCCGCCTGGCTAGAGCTGGGGACCCGGAGCTGACACCAAGCAACGTGGCCTGGAGGGCGGATAAGGCCACACCCGGCACCTGGCTGGCCATCCTGGCCCTCTGTGCCTCCCCTCCTCTCCCTCCCTCCCTCCTTTGTCCTTAAGAACATACTCATACCTTCCCAAGAGCCTCCTGGGGTGGCAGCTGGCACTTCAGACAGAAATAGCTCCAGCAAACACCTTATCTGGGAGTCTGCCAAGCCTTGCCCAGGTCACATGGGGTGGGGGTGGTGTCTTCCCAGAGGTACCACAGGGCTGAGAGGCTGAGTCACAGCAGGCAGGACCCAGGCGGCCCCGTGCCACCACACCTGCCTAGGAAGCCAGCTCGGCACCCCAGGAAGAGGACCCCATCAGGCTGCCCCTCAGGCTGTCCAGCCTAAGCTCCGGAGGGTCAGCCTAGGTCTGGGGGTGCAGGGGGCGGCTGTTGTAGGGGTACAGATGGTCCTGTGTGTGAATGCTGGGTGCCCCACTGATGTTTGCAGCTCCCTTACAATGGCAAGGACTGGAGCCAGGGTGGGACAAGGAGGACAGTTGTGAGCCAGGAGCTGCCTCAGCCTGCAGGGCTCTGTTCCAGTCAGGAGCTCTGAGGAGGCCAGGAGGTCTCGAGTGACTGTCACTGTGGAGAGACATTTGACAGGGGTGAGAGAACAGATTTTAATACTTTGTTAGCTTAATCTGTGATTTAACAATGCTTAAATGAATACACATATAACATTTACTTGCATATGATTGTATAATGTCCTTAAATATACATTTAAGTATTATAGTGTACTATATATAATAAGAAAAAGAGTATTATTCATTTAAAATAATTTTATGACTTTAAAGCCTACATATTCTATAAGCCATGCCTTACCACCTGCAGGTGTCTGCCTACGCTACACAGGCGCCCAGACAGCCCCGCCACCCCTGCAGGTGTGGGGCGGGCCCCTTGTTCAGGTCCCCACTCCCTGGCCAGGCCCTGCGTGGCTGCGGGGACCATTGAGGCCAGTCAGCCTGGCTGCATAAGCTGTCTTTCAGAGTCCCCTGGCCTTCCTCTGCTCCAGGCAAACAAGTCTCATGGGGAAGCAAGGCTGGGGGGAGAGCGGGATGGGCCAAAAGGACACCTCAGGGAAGATGAGAACCTGGGATGAGCAGGGACTCCAAGGAAAGACAGAGCTTAGTTGTACACACACACACGCACTCATGCACACACACACACACACACACACACACGACTAGTCACTGCATGGCAATTCAATCCTGCCCTTCACGGTGGGATTAACCTGAATCAGTTGGAAAATGAGGACTGATCCATCCAATTGTAGATGCTCACTGAGCACTCCTGTGGGCCAGACCCTGTGCTAGGTGCTGGGTGTCGGGTGCTGGGTGCTGGCAGGATGACTCACAGACCTCACTCAGTCTGTAGATGCTGCGGGCACATGGGCAGTGCCCACTAAGCACGGAACAGCCTGGCAGTAGAGCAGGAGGCACTGGGGAGGTCAGGGCGCTCTCCTGAGGGAAGGGAAGGGTAAGCTGAGAGCAGAGGGCTGTCTCAGGGACCCTGAGACCAACAGTTCCAGGGTGTGCAGCGACCTGAACCACCAGGGAGGCACACCTGCCGTGCCACAACGTGGAGACGCAGTCCTGGCGCCGTGGCTCTGCATCTCAGGAAGAGGCAGTGGGAGCGGAAGGGGCGTGGGGCACTTTGAAGGCCTGCTTCAGGCTTGAGCTCAGGAATGTGTTCCCGTCACTGTCATCAGAGCCACAGCCACATCTGATGGCACCAGCAATGGCAGCTCATTCCCCCGTTCCTTCACCGTCCGTCTCATCAGTGGTCATTCCCAGGCCTGCACTGAGCAGGACCCTGTGGGGACACAGGAAGGAGCCAGTCGCCCTGCTCAGCCAGCCCCTGTCCATGTCTCGCCTGCATGGCGGCCAGCCCTCCAGCCAGGCCGCTTGCCCCTCAGCCCACAAGTCTGAAGCCTGCACGCACCCTTCAGCCTGGTCCAGTCCACAAAAGCCTCTTGAGCCCTTTAATCCTCTGTCACCCTTCACCCTCCCCACGTCAGTACTGACTGCACTCCGCAGTCACAGGCGCCCTCTCCACTGTTATGGTCCCCCTGAACCCAAGACCTTTGCACTGAGCTACCTCTCCAGCCTCCTTACTTATTTATTTTATTTTGAGACAGGGTCTCAGGACAGAGCCGCTAAGGTGCCGGGCGGGGCTCCTCGCGGGTGCTGGTGACAGCTTGCCACCCGGGGGCTGGGGTCTCAGGCGTGCGTCACCACCCTGGCTGACGTCTGTTCCTACTCACGGTTCTGCATCTCTTGGAGAGCAGTGCCCGCAGCTCTCATGTTTGCACCGGATGTGTACTCCGGCCTGATTTACGCTGAACGCTTGGATGCGCGGACGGATGGACGCGGTCTGAGGCCGCCCTGTGCGGTTCTCGGTGTGGGTCATCGGTTAGCACAGGAGGGAGGCATCTGCTAGTTCACGCGTGTGTCCGTCCCCTAACTCACAGGGTGAGGTGGAGCTCAGCGCCACACTCTCTGCCTCCCGCTTTGTTTAGTTAGTTAAGATACGGGAGGCAATTTCCCTAGGCCCAGTTATCAGAATTCTTTAAGGATCTTTGTAACCGAGAGTGAGTGGGCACAGGCCTCTAAAGGACCCAGGGCCCATGTTCATCCACACCTGCGCCGCACCACGGCCCGGCCTGGTCTTAGGGGTTCCGAATGACTGGTCAGCGAGGTGAAGTGGCCCACTCGGGGTCACACAGCTCTCCTCGTTCGCGTCTTCTGGTCCTCCCCCGACAGGGCCCCAAGAGGGACAC
This sequence comes from Fukomys damarensis, assembly GCF_012274545.1. Lineage (NCBI taxonomy): Eukaryota > Metazoa > Chordata > Mammalia > Rodentia > Bathyergidae > Fukomys > Fukomys damarensis. The sequence continues at coordinate 48,110,139 of NW_022900923.1, read as the reverse complement.
AGCCTTTCTGTCTCGACAGGGCCATGTCGCTCATCCCGTGGGTCCGGTGGACCGAGGTCCCAGCCCGGCTGTCGCACCGCAGCCCGTCCGCG
>NW_022900923.1:48108787-48109952 GCF_012274545.1 Fukomys damarensis | reverse complement strand
CAGCAGCAAGGTCCACACCGGCGCGGACTACAGCTGGCTGGCGAGCACGGGGCGGCCCACCTACGAGCTCAGCCCCGGCGAGCGGCTGCAGCTGGAGGACGTGTGCGCCAAGATCCACCCGTCCTACTGCGGGCCGGCCATCCTCAGGTAAGGATGACCCGTGAGGCAGCTCCAGGCACAGGCGCTCCCAGAGAAGGGAGGCAAGGGCGAGGCCTTCGGCATCCTGCTCCTCCTGCGGGAGGCGCCGTTGTCCCTATTGTCCTGGGTTTTGTCGCAGCTGCTCCTTCAAGTTTTCTCCAGATGCCTTCTTAGAGGGGGTTTCCCACACAGCCTCTCCAATACTGTTTCTATTTTTATAAATCAATTAACTTATTTTGCAGTACTGGGGATTAAACTCGGGGTCTGTGAACAGAGCTACAACCCCCACTCTGTCTTATATTTTTAATTTGAAGACAGGGTCTTGTTAAGTCACTAAGTTGCTGAGGCTGGGCTCAACCTTTCCATCCTCCTGCCTCAGCCTCCCACAAAGCGGGTATCATAGGCCTGCACCACTATGCCTGGCTCCAGCACTAGTACCTTAATGTTCTACTCATACCAACTTCCACACTGGTCTGCCTAAGGTGACTGTGTGTGTTTGTGCACCTGAGTGTGCATCAACGCCAAGTGCACCGCCCTGGGGCCCTGGCCATGTAAAGCTTGTTTCCAGCGTGTTCCTGATGTAACTGTGACCCTGAAGCACTGACTTTCCTGTCTCTGCCCACTTCGGGTGTTGAGGTCAAAGAAGCAGGCAGTCAGTCCCCCAGTCAGCATAACGGAAAAGCAGCTCCTGTTCTTACCTGCGTTTCCCTCTGGAATGAAATACAAGCCCACGGTGAAACTCCTGCAAGTCCCCCTCACACCGCCACGCCGCCCCTCCCCCTTGAGCCAACACAGCTGCACACCACTTTCTCTGAAATGCCCTTAAACTCAGTCCTGCTCCAGCCCCACCCACAATCCTTTAGCTTCTGGGGTCTTCGATACCTGTCCCCTTTCCAGACTGAGAACGTCAGCCTTCCCTCCTTTCCGATTCTGAACCGTGCGAACCCCCAAATACACCGACGCTGGAGGCAGCAGGGGCCCGGGTGGGGAGCCCGGACTGGGGGCGCTGGGGCATCCGAGCTGGCAG
>NW_022900923.1:48103683-48108197 GCF_012274545.1 Fukomys damarensis | reverse complement strand
CTCCCCAGGCGGGGAGCTTCCCCCCCGCGGAGCGCACCCCGCGCTCACCGCAGCCGGACCCTGTCACTTCCTTGGCCTCGCTGGAGGAGCCGAGGCCATCGTCATGCCGTCCCATGGTGGTGTCCCCTCCACCCTCCACCGGCTCTGAGGCAGAAACTGGACTAATTGGACAGGGTCCCCTTAGGTGACACCTAGACCCCAAGACGGGAACGGTCCCAATGATGTCTCAAAACCTAAAGTAGAAGGGGCCACTCTGAAGCAAACTTGCTCTGGAGTTTGCTCCTTTGGATGCCCCCCTCTGTGGAGGGTACTTTCCTGTAATAAATGTCTGCCTTTCTTACCATTTTCATGTGTCCGGCACAGTTCCTTGTTCAGGATACAAGCACCTGAGACAACTGTCCGGCCACGCCCTTGGCACGCAGACACTCCCGCTACCTGCACCCAGGAAGGGCCGCCCGGCACCTCCCAGGATATGGAAGGCCAGGAGCTGTCCTGCTTCTCTGAGCACGAAGTGTGGGCAGGGAAAGGAGGCGGGGCCTGCCCCAGACGACCATTGTATGCTCAGAAATGCACGTGGATCTTGAGTGTCTAAATAAAACGCAGGAGGACACAGATCACCAAGGGGAATCTATTCCCTGACCAAGCTCTATGGGAAGTAATTCCTCTTTGATGGTCTGGGTTTGGATTATTTTCACTGGAATCTGGGCAGAGAATCACAGGGTGGTGGAGGCCTCTCGTCCAGTGTTATCAAGTTGGAGGAGTTGGTTGGCTTATTAACATAATTAGTGGAAGCTATACCTTAAACACCTACATACTTGGAAGACATTAACACGTTCATTCAGTAGCCATACTGTAGATACGGGAGTTCTGTACTGCTGTTTGGTTAGTTATGTGTACGTTAGTTATGATGAGCACAGGAGGAGGAAACAATCCTGGAGCAGACAGAAGTGATCCTTGGAAAGGAGATGACCCAGGTGGGTGGGACAGACTTGAGAGGCAGAAAGGAAACAGAGCCACCAGGCAGAGAAGGCTCTCAGCACGCAAAGGAATGGAGAAGCACAGACAGAGCCCCAAGCGGAGCTCCCGGGAGCCGGCAGAGACGGCTTGTAAAGGGGGCAGGGAGTCCAGGGTCATTGGAGGGAGGCCCAGAGGAGGCTGCCCCGAGAGCTCCTGTTTCCCTCCTTCCCTCCCACTCTCTGTGGGTCCCTCCTTCCCCGAGAAAAGAAGAGCTTGTCCCGTGCTGTTCTCTGGAAGCTGAAGTGACTGGCTGCCAACGAAAGCCTCCCCGCAGCCTCAGGACAGACAGAAACTTCCTCCAGCTTGCTCTGGAACAAGCAGAGAAAACTTTAAGGCACCCACATACCTCCATTATCAACGCTTAATGATTATTCATATTTTGTCATATTTGAATTTACCAATTATCAATTGTCGAGTTACTTTTATGTAAATCCCAGACATTGTGTGGTATTTTAATATAAGTTCCAGGCATTGTGACACTGCCTATATACTACATTGCCACGATCGCTTAACAAAAATTTTTTTTCACTTAACAAAATTAACAGTAATTCCTTGACATTGTCTGAAACCCAGTCCATATTCAAATTTCCCTAACTGTTCCCAACAAGTAATCCTTGCAGCTTACCTCTCTGAATGAGGATCTGATCTAGGCCCCCATGTTGACAAGAAAGTTACTATCTGTTTTACATATGTTTTGGTGCTAGGATGGTATTTAACTCTACAGCAAAGTACTGTGTAAAGATGGTGCTCACAGCTTAGTCATGCTGGCTTGTGGTATTCATGACTGCACACAAATGATAATAATGCTGCAAATTAACTTCAAAAATGCTTTTTACTAAGACCCTTGTTTTAGTGTATTATTAAAATCCTTCACAGCAAACAAGATTCTCTAATACTTTGAAAAGTAATGTTAACTACTGATAGTGATGACGTATCGAATGTGGCTTTACACTGGATGAAAATAGATGCTTTTTTTTTTTCAAACTTTCTCAGGGACATATGCAAATACCCTAACACCATGTACCATTTTCTTGCCACTTAAAACACTAAAATCTATCAAAATGAATCAAGAGAATTTTGAAGAATTCAAAAGGCAAGCAATGAAAGGTTTATGTCTATTTTTGATAACATTATGTACCATGTAATTTTCACCCGTACTTTAATGTTTATGTGATCCTCCAGCAAAATACATCACTTCAAAATTTATTTATCCACAAATCACTTTTAGACAATTATTTTAAAGTAATATAACAATTGAACTTGTTAAAGAAGAAAATTAACATTTTTTAAATAGTATTATGGATTGCATTTTGAAAAGTAGTACATTAGCATCATCTCTAGTAATGTGTTATTATAAAAAGTTACAAAAATCATTTCTTTGTTATATTCAAGGCAAAGCTAACAATATGATTGTTTTAAGTTTGTATAGATGCTCAGTTTATTTGCTCGTTTGTTGCAGTACAGGGATTGAAGCAGGACCTTCACACTGAGCAACACCTCCAGCCCTTTTTAATTTTGAGCTAGGTTCTCCCTAAGTTGTCCAGGCTGGGCTCAAATTTGCCAATCAGAGTTTCTATATTTCTGAGGTGGTGTCCACAAGCAGCAGAGTTTTCCTGCATGTTTTATTGTATCCCAGCAACAATCTCTTTGTTGGAACAAATGCAATTCCCACAGCCCAGGCTTCTGTCCCAGGTAGAACATGGTGCCAGGAAATTTATGTTCCAGAGAGAGGCTATTCTTTTCCCAGTAGCTGAGAGGTAACAGGCACAAAGCTGCAATCCAGGAGCCTCCAGGGAGCCTGTCAGCTACCTGCTCAGAGCCAGGGGACTCTGGTAGGCTCCAGAACCCAGGACAAAGCAGATAGAATTGAAGTTAGCCTCTTCCTCGGAGAAAGGAAACAGAGCCATCAGGAAGACAGGGTGCTCAGAACACAAAGGAATGGAAAACACGCCTTCTATTCACATACACCTGCCCTATAGCATTGCTGTGACAGAGACGGCACTGTCGCGGAGAAGTCCCTCTATCAGCATTCGAGGGGTGCGGAAACAAAGCACTTTCACCCACTCTCTCGCGAGCTGGCCTGGAGCTGAATGCACTGAGTGATCTCCCGAGGGTGTTTGCAAATGGCCACCTAGGGTCAGAAGCCTTCAAGCGTGGCACTGCCTGCTCACACTGCACAGCCCTTGTGCCCCTGAACAGTTCCTGGAGTCCTCCATCGCTGCATGCTGCATAGTGATGTGCGGAGTGCAGGTCTGCAGTCTCTCTTTCCCCACCGTTCTGTCTCCAGTGGTCTGTGCAATTCTTATGTGCAGGAACCAGGGCTTCTGTCTGTACCCCTACCACAGGCATGCAGCAGGTACTTTACAAACTCACCTAATGAACGTGTGGGTGCATAGAGACACCACATACAGCCTACCCCTGGCAGAACAGAGGGAAGAGACGGATGAATCCTGAGGCAGCTCTGAGGAACCTGGATCATTCATTAGATGCAAGTTCCTTGAGGCCATGGTCCAGGTCTCATTTCAGTTTGTACCTCTCAAGATATGCCTGACACATGATAAGTAGTCCACACACTTAAGCATCCCTTCATTCCCTCGACAAATATGTGCTGACCCTCTGTGTAGTAACTCTGAAGGAGCAGGGGAGAGGGGAGGGTGATCTGGCCAATTAAGACACAGCTGAGCTTGTAGTTCTTCTCTGAGTTACTCTAGAAGTCTTCTTGGAGGCAGAATGTCTCAATGGCGCCTTTGGTCAAAATGACCAGGGTATATGTGGACTCAAAACAAATCCAGATTGCTATAACCCTTTATTCTGCCTGCGCCTTTCCCTGTTCGATGTGGGCCTTGACAGAGATAGTGCTACTTAACATTTCTAGAAGTGGGTTCTCTGGAGAGAGCAGCACAGCTCTGGGAATACAGCTGTGCGTCACAGTGATACTTCAGTTAGTGACAGGTCACAAGTACAACAGTGGTTCTGTAACCACTCCGATGGAGCTGAAAAGTTCCTGATGCCATCAGAACATCATAGGACAACACGGTACTCGTGCAACTGGGTGATGCTGGTGTAAGCAAACCTACTGCACCACAGCTGTATAACACAGCACACGACCAAGGGCAGGACACTGGCTGATGGTCATGATGGCAAATGACTGCTGCTGGCTTTACCTGCATGGTACTTTTGCTGCTGTTTTAGAGGGTACTTCCTCACACACAGGAAGAACGCTGGCTACGAAGAGCCTCAGGTAGTGTCGCTGTCCTAGGAGCCAGCAGCTCTGCGATGCACTGCCCTGACACAAGATACGGCGGTGGGAGATGGTGACACTGACCATGCTGGCCCTGTGGGCCCAGCCTACTGTGTGTCTTAATTTTTAACAAAAAGTTTAAAAAATAAAAAATAAGTCTATACTCCTAAGTGAAATAAATAAGTCACACATATGCAAATACCGAATAGTTTCTCTAGTGTGAAAAACTTAGAGTACTCAAGATCCACAGGACAAT
>NW_022900923.1:48090076-48103419 GCF_012274545.1 Fukomys damarensis | reverse complement strand
TGAAGGGAGGGTGGGGACAAGGAGAAAAAATGAGAACCAAGACCTGGCATGTAAAGGTACAAGATCCCAGTAATGAATGTACCTACCTAAAATCTACCTAAAATGTACCAATAAATTAAATTTAAATTAAATAAATGTAAAATGTTATATTTTAAATAACATTGTTAAAAATAAGTCTATAAAAAGAATTTTGTATAAGTATAATAATGTGTTTGCATTTTAAACTGTTATTATAAGAGTCAAAGCATTCAAAAAATTAAAAAGTTGGGAGGGATTTAGCTCAGGGATTTGGCTCAGTGGTTCCGCAGCCTGCCTCGCAAGCCCAAGGACCTGAGTTTGATTCCTGGTACCCCCCGCAAAAAGGGAGGGTACCAAAAAATTTCAAAGTTTATAAAGTAAAAGCTAAACAAGTAAGCTAAGGTGCATTCATTATTAGAGAAAGAAACTTCTTTCAATAAGTCATAAAGCTGTGGCATACTGTGTAAGTCTGCAGTAGTGCAGTGATGTCCTGGCCTTCATGTCCCTCCCCTCACTCACTGTCCCCCAGAGCGACCTCCATTCATAGGAAGTGACCTGTCCAGGCATGCCACTGCCTGTCTTTTATATGCGCTCAATCTTACTGTGCTTTCCTATGTTTAGACGTGTTTAAACACATGGCTACCATTGTGTCACAGCTGCCTGCAGTGTTCAGCACACTACCATGCTGCATGGAGCTGTAGGCTACTCCACACTGCCTTACACTTTCAGGGCGCGTGTTTGTATGTCCTATGGGGCTTGCACAATGTGCTTTTCTCAGTATGTGTCCCTATCATTAAGTGACTCCTGACTGTCCTGTTCTCCCCTGTGCACAAACCTAGAGTAACTCCGGTCAGGACAGACCAGAGATAATGAGTGCTCAAACTAATTACGTCACAGATTATGGAATTCTGAAGGTCACAGAGAAACCAGTAGCCATGGAACTTCCCAAGGGAGGCCATGGAGAGCCACACAGGTCAGTCAGCATCATCAAGGCACAGACAGGGACCATGGGGTTTGCTTTCTCAAGTGTAAACTCTTTTATCCTGTCTGGGGCGAAGGATTGGTGGTGTGCAGGTTTCTGGGGCAAGCTGTGGACCTGGGAGATGGATGTGGGAGCAGGGGCCAGATGACAGCATGTTGGACAAATGGTTTCAGGGAGTCTGTGCTTTTGAAGGGAAGGTCTGTGGCCTGGCAAAATGATTTCCTCATCAAGTTCCCGAAAGAGTCAGTGCTGAAAACAGGATTGGTTTATAAGGAATCAATGTATGCAGGAACTCTGGGGGAATGTACTTCTTACCAAAGGCTATGTGCACCTCTAAGCAGACTGGCAGAATCCCGAAGCCAGAAGAAGCCTACAGAGCCATCTGGTCCTGCCCTTGCCTCCAGGCTTGATGACACTCATCAACATCCCAAGAAGAACTCTGTCGTGCTCTTTGGCTTGTAGTCCTGGATTACAAGTCTCAGAGGTTTCAAATTTAGCACTGAAAAAGTTCTACAGAATAGTGCACATCTAACAAGACGTGAAGTAGGAGATGGGGCACTTTAAGTCATTTGTTCTTTCAATTTCTCACAAATGTCCTCTCATAATCATAATGAAAGGTCCAGCATCAGGACACTTGGAATAGTTGAATATTGTAGTCTACTTGCCAAGAGTGTATCCTAGTCAAGGCTGTTGCCATGTTTGGCAGTTCAAAACTCTACAAAGTATAAGGACACAGAATAGTAGTCTCTGCCCTAATGAAGTAGACACGTTCAGTGTTTATCAGCACCAGTGCAGTGGGAGGAGAAATTTGCTTGCCAAGTACAATTCAGTTACTTTCTAGACAGCCCTGTCTTCATGTGTGCTACGGTGGACATTCACCCTGCTCATATATGGAACAAGAATGTGTAACTGTATCACTTGGAGAAGTCCAAGATTGTGTTTTGGGAAAACTATGAGCAAAGTAGAGGAACAATGAAAATTAACAGGAAATTTTCTCATTGGACAGCAATGCTGGTATCTTTTAATATACTTCATCAAGGGATCATAAAATATATCTGAAATCTTCCTTTCTAAAAAAAAAATAGAATCCCTTCACAAAACAGAAAAAGCAGCTCTTAGGGGAGCTGCATTTTAAAAATATAGGTGCATTTATGTACATATAAATTGCTACAGCTGAAGATGCTTCAGTACTGAGTTTTCCTATAAATTCACTCTCTAACTTGGGCACTTTCAAAAATATATCTTTCAAGCAGTCTTGTGCATTTATGTGAAACTTTCCCCTTGCAAGAGATAAAGAAGCATATGTTTTCCAAAATAGCAATCATTTTCATCTCTGTAACCTGGTGGCAATCATGTAATATTATAACAACGATCTTTGGAAACACGTGCAGGAATTTAGAGGATTCACAGAGGTAAGAGTTTCCAATACGAAAAAAAAAGTCTAGAACAGCTTTTTCAGCAGATGTGATGACAAAGCACTGGAAGGATGGCATTTGTTGTTCTGCAGCGAAAGTCTTCAATGGTCTTTTTCAATCAGCGTTTTTTTTCTTTCTCTTTCAAAGATTCCAACAGCCTGACAGACAATGTTCACCAAGGGTGAACCCAGGCAGCTCATAGAGAAGTGTTTATGCAGTTCTGTCATCTGCTACAGTGTAGGGCAGATCCAGCATTTTCTCTCCAATGGCGCCCCTAGATCATTAGTTGCAGTGAGGCAACTACAGAGAAATCTGAAAATAATTTTTAAAATCCCACCACAGTCCTGTTCTGGTTTAAAACAATCATGTGATCCCTGTTCACTCACATCTTCCAAACACCTTTTCCATGGGAAGCAAAGTAACTGATGGTGCATGTGGCTTTTGTCAGTAATGCATTAGGTAAGCAGTGTGTGCTGAGTACCCAGAGGCCCTCTGAAGGCATCTCTGTCACCTCCCACTTTCGCCTCTGGAGTTCTGTTTGATGGTTTCAGCCTAACAATGAGAAGACTGTGTTGCTCTCCTTTGACTTAAAAAAAAAATCATAATCCCCACAGTATCAACTGCCATTAAACATCTGAGGTGGCAGTGGATTTCCCTGAGCAGGCTTCTTTTCTGAGGGTATGGTTTTGTATATCCATTGCCTCTGTTACTCTGACATGATGGTCGACCTCCTCAAACTCTATCTTGCTGGCTTCCAGAGTGTAACCACAACCTGCTCTTCTTCCTTACTGCCACAGAGCCAGAGGACAAGACAACCACCACGTGGACGTCCATCCTCACAGTGCTGAGGGACTGTTCCATGCCTGGTTTAATGCTTTGCTGTTGTCTTCTTCCCTCCCTTCTGTTTCCTTTCTTTCGTTTCCTTCCCTGAGGTGGAGTCTCACTATGTGGCTCAGACTTGTCCCAAGTGATTATCCCCCCGCAGCCTCTGGAGTGCTGGTGTACAAGCCCTTGCTAGGCATTGCGCTGAGGGCCGAACCCAGACCTTGTGCATGCTCCACAGAGCTGCACCCCACAAGCAACAGAAAGCTGTAAGAAACCAGGCCATCCTTGGTTTCTCAGGATGGCTGAGTCAAAACACTGGGAAAAGAACAGATGAAGGTCATTCAGTCCTTCAAAGACCTCCAAGCAAGCACAAAACCAAAAGTGCAAGACCCTGGCCTGCATCTGGCCTCATTTGCATTGCAGTGTTGCCCCCTCCTTGAACACCATGATACTTCCTCTAAAAAGCTTGTATGGTTAAAAAAAAAAAAACAAAAACAACTCCCCTTCCCAATGGGTGAGCTATCAGGTACCTCACTGGCCCATGACTCCTGTCCATCCCCAACTATTGATCCTCCTGTAATCCCAGGACTTTAAGAGGCCCAGTGCTGCCCTGTCCAGCAGGAGCTCTTCTCACTGGGCACTCCCACCCTGAGCGTCACCTCTTGTTACTTCTTGTTACCAGAGGGACCCAGTGTGAGTGGGCTGGTGTAGTGCTGCTCTTCTCCTTAGAACAGGTCACTCGTGGCATCCCTGATCTGCTCGGCTTACAGTCATCTTGTCACCAATCAGTCCCCGGGAAGCAAGTTTGTTCTCACTTGCAAAGGCTGGCTATAAGGCCACTGGTGGTCACGGGAGGCCCAGTCAGAGTTCACCTTGCTGACTGGGGATCCCCACAGGTCAGCGCCTACACAAGCAGCGTGAGTCTGGGTGTCTGCCAGCTTCCTCCCAGCTGGGACAGCCCCTCTGCAGGTTTGCCCAAGGTGGCTCTTGGCAACATGAGAGGTCTGGGCAGCAGCTACTGCTGCAATCCATTCTCTATCAGCTGCAGAAATGAAACATCTACTGTGTCATCTGCACACTGTGTGATCTTGACCCAAGAATTCAATCTCGTTGCATCTTGGTTTTCTCTTTAGTATTATCTGTGTGATACTGCTGTTGAGGGACGAATGGAAACAAGGTACAGGAAGCTTCTGGGACAGAAAAGTTGTTCTGAGTCCCTCAACACGCTCTGAGGCTCCATGCCGTGGCAAGGTGCACCCCTACATGCTCACCTGTCTCTGGGCCCCTGTGGGAATAAGATCTAGGTGCCCCACATCTCTCACCTGACATCCACATGAAACCTGGGAAGTGGAGGTGGCATCAGTATTTCCACTGTACACAAGAACTAAGCAATTTAGCCAGGTGTGGTGGCGCACGCCCCCAGCACTTGGGAGGCTGAGGCAGGAGGATCACTGTGAGTTCAAGACCAGCCTGAGCTACATAGTTCCAGGGCAGTCTCAACTACATAGTGAGACCCTGCCTCAAAAAAAAGAAAAGAAAGAAAAGAACTAAGAACTAAGCAATTTAGCCAGGTGTGGTGGCGCACGCCCCCAGCACTTGGGAGGCTGAGGCAGGAGGATCACTGTGAGTTCAAGACCAGCCTGAGCTACATAGTTCCAGGGCAGTCTCAACTACATAGTGAGACCCTGCCTCAAAAAAAAGAAAAGAAAGAAAAGAACTAAGAACTAAGCAATTTGCCTACATCACTCCCAATAGCACAAGAAAATGACCTCCCATTTTGGGATACTGCCCATGTGTGTAGCGCATGTACAATCTCATTTCATGCTCACAAACAACAGGGTGTGGGCATTTTTATTTTCATTTTACCAGTAAAGAAGTTGAGGTTTACAGTAGAGTTTAAGGTCTTCAAGGCTGGAAGGAGACGAACCCATTTCTGAGCAGCTGCAGAGACCTCTATCTCTCTAGCAGTGACTTACACCTAGTTCTCTTGATTCCTGGAAAATTGCCCTTTTCATATGGCACGGGAGGGCTTAATGAATCCACAGCCACAGAAGCACATTGCTTGGTGTTTTAGTAATGCCTTCCCTTTGCCTAGGTGCTTTTCTGCTCAGGATAACTCACTGTCCAATGATGAATGTACCCTCTCATGACTGGGTCCTTCAATGGCCTTAATTATTTCTCCAGAAAAATGTCAACCCTAGATTTTTGTTGCCACCACAGAATTCCCAAGGAGAACAAACATAATTCACTCTCTTCTTTCTTGCTATTTGCTTAGGTATCATTATTGTTTGCACTGTTTGGTGTTATTTCCTGTTTTCATGGATGCACTGAGATAAACCACAGACAACCTGGGCAGGCGGATAGTACATGCGGCCTGGGTGTCTTCTAAGACATTTCAAGTGCATTTTCCCTGAATGGTCAAGACACCTAAAAAGGAACACACACTTCCTTAGCTAGGGATGATTCCCCAACATGAGTCACACAGGAAACAAATGTCTCCTCCTTCACCTGTGCCCTCTCCATGTGATGTGAGCTGTTCACAGCATGGCGGCTGGTCCCCAAGGGAGAGCATCCCAAGTGGGAACACTTCCAGCAGATGCTACAACGCTTCTTAAGACCTGGCTCTCAGAGCTCCAAGGAAATCACGATTGCAGCCTACTTTCAAAGGAAGGAACGTCGGGAGCCATTCTACAGCCCTTTCCTTGGTAACATAGCAACCACCCTCACTCAATACTTACCTCAAAATTAAATTCAAAGTAGAAAACTTTAGACAGACTAATATCAGATGTTCATTACTCTCCAATGAAAGACTTCAAAAAGAAGGCAGATTACAGAAATATATAGTTATGTTTCTTGCATAGCTGTGTCATGGACATAGATTCATACCTATAGATATTTATGAGAATGACAGTTTATGTGAGGAGTGAGTCTCCCTCACTTTTGATTGTATGCAATGGATAGGTCAGACCAAGGACTGGGAGTACAGTGAAAGTGAGACTTTATTTCTCCATCTTCCGAGAATGGGTGCCAGCCTAACAGGCAGGCAGCACACCCAGGGCAGTTATAGTAAGCAATTTTAACTCCTAGCATGCAGGTCCCTTCCTCCGGTTTCTCATTGGCTGAGTATCTTTCCAGTCACCACCTATACCCTTGGCCCACTCCCTCTGCAAACATTTTGAGGGCTTAAAGGCAAAAAATTAAACTACAGGTGGGTAACTTCTTACCTGCCAGTACTTTTCCAATCATAGCTAGCATAGAGAAGCCATACTGATTATCTACCTTTTCCTCTTTGTTTTAGTGGCCCTTTCAGATGACTGACCTCAGTCATGTCTGGAGGCAAGTAGGCAATTTTGTGTGCTACGAGTTTCCAGAGTTAAAGACTTTATCTCAAAAACAGACCACTTTAAATTTCTATTTCTTATAGTGTGTATTATTCTCTTTGAGATTTTGAAGTATATGTTATACTTTAGATCTAAAATGTCCCCCAAACCCTTGTATGTGGAAGGTCACTGGATCACAGGAGGTGCTATACTGACTTGCCATTAGGAGAGGGAAGTGGTTGGAGGTGTGTCACCGGGGATGTGACTGGAAGAGTGCAGTCTTGTCCCTGTTCCTGAACCCTCTCTCCTTTCTCTGTTTCCTGGCTGCCACAACTTGAATATTTTTTCTTCCTCTATGCCCCTCTGCCATCCTGTTTCTGCTTTCGGGCCAATGACAATGGACTGAAACTGTGACTCAAAAATAAACCTTTCCTCCTTTAAATAGTATGGTGTCTTAGAGATGGAAAAGTGGCCAACGCAGTATATATTTTTGATATATAACTTTTTATTTTTATGTTTCATTTTTAGTAGATGTATCCAAGGTAAATCTGACTCTGATTTACTATTTTCTCCTAAAAAGTGTGAAGATTTTATCTTTATTATTTCCTTTCTCTTAACTTTCCTGTGTTGCATATTAGTTTTTTCTAATTTCTTGACTTGAAAATTAATTTTACTTCTTTAATTAAAAATGTTTATATAAGTTAGACTGTGACTTAAGGTAGACAGGCTTGGTGGAGTTTAAAATTTATATAACTGGTATAAAAGTTGAGAAAAGAATAAAATAAAGGGTTCATAGTGTTCTGAGATAACTTCTCCAGGAGAAAAGCAAAAGTGCAAACTAATATTAATCTTTGACAACTCAAGGGTACATGCTATAATTTATGAGATCATACTAAAAGAAGGAAAAAACAAAATAGAAAATATGCATTGTATCAAAAAGAACACAAAAAAGATCTAAGTGGGATAAATAGATGTCATATCACAGAATGGTAGAACTAACTGAAATATATCAGTAATTAAATTTAAATTTCCAGATTTTTTTGAATTTGTATTTTTTATTAGAACATGTATGCAGTATATAATGATTACGTTCCTTATGGGGAGCTAGATTTTCAAAATAATAAAAGAAATAAAACCCAACTAACCCATATGTTCTTTACATGAAACACTTGAAAGTAAAGGATAAAGAAAAGTTGAAAGTAAAAGAATGAAAAAAGGTAGCCCCCCCGACCAAATAATCCTTCTTCCCTCAAAAAACCGTGGTACAGCTATGTTACTATATAGTAAAACTGATTTTGAGGCAATAAATATTATTATTAGAGATAAAGAAAGTAACTTCACATGAATATATGCCATAATTTATCAGAATTAATCACTAAAATTTAACTGTCTAATACAGTTTCAAAATATGAGCAAATACTGAAAAAATTATGAGAACTACACAATAATAATGATATAATTAAAATCCTCTCTGTAATTGATAGAAAAGTCAGATAAATTATCAGTAACATTATGAATAATTTGGACAGCCGAATGACATGTGTCACAAGGCAAATTACATTAGAACATAGGAACAAAGAACTCTAAAATCCTTACACCTCTTAACAATGAAGGTTAAGTCAAACTATCTATAAAGTCAGAGAATACCTGTAAAGGAAAATATTTTAAAGAATGTTTTATCCTCAATGAGGAGACAAACTGAGACTCCCAAAATAAAACTGTTTGGAGAGTTTAATTCTCAGATCTAATTTGTCCCTGAAAGAAATAAAAAGTTATAGACAAGGACAAGTCTGACCCAGAAGTGTTTGATCTGAGTTTCAGGCAGCTGCAGTGCCTTGAGGCAGGCAATTCAGGGGAGGAGGAGGCAGATCCTGCAGCCACTGACACAGGACCAACTGCTGGTGATCTTTCTAGGCTCTGAGACTTGAATGAAGTTTCAACAATTCAGTAAGAATATTGTTAGAAGATTTAATCAAGTTCTTAAAACTGAGGGTCAACTCTCGGGATCATCAGATATCTCAAACTGAATGACCTTCCCCACTCAGACAGACCTCCTACTCACTAATTCAAGCATAGGTGTGGAATCTCATCTGTGGCTTATAACTGGCATGGGAGCCTCCTTATCAGCCAGTCCTGAAGAACCAAAATGCTAGGCCCCAGGAGATCTTCAGGCATGAGGCAATGGGTACCACTTGGATTTTTTCATTGAATTCTTTCCAGAATTATCTGGCCACACTCTCAGGCCGCCTCTCTCCAAACAAGGTTTATCAGCCTCACATTCTTTCCACAGCAGAGCTTCTTTGGGAAGGAGCCATACCAAACTTTCCTTTTTCTTTCTGTAACTGTCACTTTTTTTTTTATAAAGTTATACCCCTTTTCTTTATTTGCTGTGAATAAATATTTGGTTTATTTTTAGTATATTTCACTGATATAAGTAATTTCTGATAGAAAAAAATCTGTGATTAGACTACAGCCATCTTGAATAAGGGCAGTCTATCCTGTAGTAAATACAATTTTATGGGAGAGATTTAGGAAAACTGGCTTAGCTTTGAGATTCTGGCTCCTTTCCTTTTCTTCATCTAAAGTCCCCTGAAACCTCAATTTCCACGCTCCAGAGAACTGCTTCTCCCAGGAGTTTAAGGACTCCTTAGCAAGAACCTTTTTCAGTATCCTATTATTTCACTTTAAAGTTGTTCTGTCCGTTTTTAAGACCCGTGAAGTATATACATTTATATATATCAATTTCACTGTGTGTACATGTAGAAAGAACCTAAGGATAAACACCAAATAATTAAGAGTGGTAGCTGGGCCGGGTGGTGCATCCCTGTAGTCTCAGCTGCTCAGGAGGCTGAGGTGGGAGGATGGCTTGAGTCCAGGAGTTCTGGGATGCAGTGCACTATGCTGATTGGTATCTATACTAAGTTTGGCATCACTATGGTGACCTCCCGGGAGGGGACTACCAGGGTGCCTAAGGAGGGGTGAACCGACCCAGGTCAGAAATGGAGCAGGTCAAGTGTGATAACCTCAGGGAAATGGAACAAAGAGAAAACAGTACAGCCATTTCAACTGTTATCTACTTTACCTTGCAATTATTTCAACTTTTTCAAAGTAAATATGCATTTTGCAACATCAAAATTTAAAAAGATTTGAAAGAATTGCAATTGTGGAATTTTTAGCTATGTACATACTTTTCTGAGTATCTAAAAAGAAAAAAAGACACTATAACTGTAATACACCATTAGCCATACTTTGCCTTATAACTCTTCAAAAACCCCAAGTTTTTATGTTCCTTACTAACAAGAAAGTGCAGTATGCCATAATAGCCAAATCTTATATTAAATTATTCATAACTACCTACCTTTCTTTCTTTTCTCCATTTATTCTTTTCCTCTCCTCTCTTTTTCTTATTTTTTCCTTTGGTAGCATCTAAAAGTTTTAAGAATTGGAAAGTTTAGCTCTATTGTTAAAAATCATTTTATTGGGATTAAAGATCTAAATATTAAAACAGAAACATTAAACTTGCTGGAAAGTAAGTTAGGCAGAACTCTGGAAGACATTGGTATAGGAAAAGACTTTATGAACAAATCCTCAGTAGCATGGGAACTAGCAGAAAGAATCAACAACTGGGATCTCATCTTACTAAAAAGCTTCTGTACTTCAAAAGAAACCATTAGCAGAACTAAGAGGCAATCTACAATGTGGGAAAAAATTTTTACCAGCTGTACCTCAGACAAAGGACTATTATCAAGGATATATAAAGAACTCAAAACAATCAGTCCCCCCAAATATAAAGACCCGATCCAAAAATGGGCATCCGAAATGAACAGACATTTCTCATACAAAGAAGTGAAAGCAGCAAGAAAATATATGAAAAAATGTTCCACATCACTGGTCATTCGAGAGATGCAGATGAAAACAACACTGAGATTCCACCTCACCCCACAAAGAATGGCTGCTATCAAGAAATCACACAATAACAAATGTTGGCGGGGTTGTGGGGAGAAAGGAACCCCCCTCCTCCATTGTTGGTGGGAGTGCAGACTAGTGCAACCACTATGGAAATCAATATGGAGATACCTCAAAGAGCTTGGACTGGAGGTTCCATTTGACCCAGCCATCCCTCTGTTGGGTATCTTTCCAAGAGAACTGAAAGAATCATATCACAGAGAAGTATGTGCACCCATGTTTATAGCGGCACAGTTTGTAATAGCTAAATCTTGGAAACAACCTATTTGCCCATCCGTTGGAAACTGGATAAAGAAGTTGTGGTTTTTCTATAAAATGGAATATTACTCAGCCATAAAGAGCGAGAGAATAGATTCATTCATAGGAAAATGGATACATATTGAAGATATACTCCTAAGTGAAATAAATAAGTCCCACATGTGTAAATACCGAATAGTTTCCCTGGTGTGAATATTCTGCAACAATGCATAAGATTCTAATAAGATTACTGACATTTAGAAATGGGAGGAAAGGAGCTAAAGGTGTAGGGAAGGTGTGATACGTAGGGGAAGAACAAAAAGGGAAAAGAAAAAAATGAGAGAGAATGAAAAGATGAAAATAAAGTGTTTGTAGATGGGGAGGGGAGGAGGGGGGGAAGGGAGGGCAGAGGTAAGGGGAAAAAAATGAGAATCAAGACTTGCCATGTAAAGGTACATGATCCCAACAATGAATGTAACTGTACTGTATCCCTAAATGTACCAATAAACTCAATTAAAAAAAATCATTTTATTGGTTAAGATTTTAAGCAATTAAAATATTAGGATTGGAGTTTTAATTAACTTTATTAATGCTTTATTAATATCTCATAAGATAGCAATAACAGATAAAACTGTTTAGTTATAGCCACAGTATAGCTTGACCATCCCCTCCAAAATGCATGTTAAAACTTAATTGCCATTTTGATATTACTGGAAAGAAGTCTCTGCCCTCAGGAATGCATTAACACCAGTATTACAGGAATGGTTAATTAATTTGTGAGTGGCTTTGTTGCAAAAGCAAGCTTTTTCACAATGTGCTCTCTCACATGTCCTCTTTCACCATGTGACTCCTTCTGCTAGTAAGAAGGCCCTTACAAGATACCAACACCTTGATACTGGGCTCTCTGAACTCCAGAAGTGAAAGAAATCATTTTTAAAAAAACTTATCCAATCACAGGTATTCTACTATAGCAACAGAAAATAAACTAAGAAAATTTATATCCCAGTATTATAAATATGTGGTACTTCAGAACCCATCTAGAGAACGATACCTCTGTGTGTTGACTGGAATGTAACCTCTAATTAATCTAGAGTTCTACTACTGCAACTATTAAACACTTTATTGGGAAATATATAAAATACGAACTGAGCATTTTATAAGAAAATAGAAAAGTACATTATTAACTTGCCACCATATTAACTACTCCATACTACTAAAAACAATCTTTTTCCTAATGGGAAATAAAAGTTCCCATATGCTTGAAATTTTTAGAGTTTCTTTGACTTGTAGCTGATATCTTTCACCTGTTTTAGAAAACTTGTGGCCACTGTTCTTTTGAAATATTGCTTCTTTCCAATTTGCTCCTTTCTCTCCTGGATTCCAGTTACACTGCAGACCTCTTCCCTGCATCTCAAATGTCTAGGATGCTCTCTTCTGCATCCTCCAACCTTTTTCTTTCTCCTGGACTGACTTTTCGTTCACCAATTCTGTCTTTTTTGTGTCTAGTCTACTGGTAAATCTATGTATATTATTAATTTTACACTTGATCATAGCCTAAAGGCCGAGAAGCGATATATTATTAAATTTAGGTAGTGGACTTTTTATTCCAGAATTTACACTTGATTCGGTTTTACTGCTTACAAATCTCTGCTCTCATGACCATATTCATTAAAATTATTGAAAATTCAAGCCACTTAACTCCAATATCAGGGTTGCCTATAGCACTATTATTTTTTCTGTTGTTTTTCAGTCATGTAGGCATATCTAGTAATTTTTATTGAAAGTTAAATATTTGTGCTTGCTTCGGCAGCATATATACTAAAATTGGAACGATACAGAGAAGATTAGCATGGCCCCTGCGCAAGGATGACACGCAAATTCGTGAAGCGTTTCATATTTTTAGGAAAGAAAAGGCTCAGATCCATGCAATCAGGAATGAAAAAGGTGAAGTCACAACAGATCCAAAAGAAATCCAGAGGATCATGAACACCTACTTTGAGAACCTGTACTCTAATAAAATAGAAAACACAGAAGAAATGGACAGATTTCTAGATACTTATGAATTACCAAAGTTGAACGAAGAAGATAAAAACATTTTAAATACCCCAATCACAATCAGTGAAATTGAAAATGTAATTAAAAACTTACCAACAAAGAAAAGCCCAGGCCCTGATGGATTCACTACTGAATTTTACAAGACATTTAAAGAAGAACTACTACCATTACTCTTCAAACTTTTCAATGAAATTGAAAGGGAAGTTATACTTCCAAATTCATTCCTGGAAGCAAGTATCACTTTGATTCCCAAACCAGGGAAAGATACAACTAAAAAGGAGAACTGTAGACCAATCTCCTTAATGAATATAGATGCAAAAATCCTTAATAAGATACTAGCAAACAGAATACAGAGGATTATTAAGAAGATCATCCATCCTAACCAAGTCGGATTTATTTCAGAGATGGAAGGGTGGTTCAACATACGAAAGTCAATAAATGTAATACATTATATTAACAAAGTCAAGGACAAAAACCATTTGATCCTCTCAATATATGCAGAAAAAGCATTTGATAAAATTCAAC
>NW_022900923.1:48082933-48089078 GCF_012274545.1 Fukomys damarensis | reverse complement strand
TTGAGGCCACCCACGCTATATAATGAGTGCAAGACCAGCCTGAGCTGTATAGTGAGACCATGTCTCAGTTAGATACATAGACAGACAGACAGACAGACAGGGCCACACACTGCTATTGGTAGTTATTTAACATAAACCTTATTTGAGCAATGTACAGTTCTCCTTCATCTTTCTTTTCATGCCATTTATTTGATGAATGAACCGCATACCACATTCTGGATTTAGTTGCTTCCCTCCTCCTGGTGGCACTTGACCACTATCCTCTGTATTTCCTATAAGCATGTAGTTGATCTGAAGCTTTATTTATACTCAGGTCAAAATTATTTGGCAAGCCAGGTGTGGTGGCGCACACCTGTAATCTCAACACTCAGGAGGCTGAGGCGGGAGGATCACTGTGAGTTCGAGACCAGCCTGGGCTACATAGTGAGTTCCAGGTCAGTGTCAACTACAGAGTGAGACCCTGTCTCAAAAATAAACAAACAAACAATCTGGCAAGAACTCTTTATAGATGATGAAGTGTACTTTTTATAATGTCACACTAGTGGTACAAATGTCTGGCTATTCCACTTTTCGTGAGATCAAGTTTCATTAATGGACTGAAAAAGAGAGGTGTCCGTGGTGCAGGGGACAACGGTGCACACGCTGAGACCAGCACTATTCTGGAGATAAAGGGTTACCAATGCAGCTGAAGCTCACAGGTTTATACAGATAAGTCCGTAAACCGGGTGCACAGTTTCTCATCTAAGATTTTAAAATTCATCTTGAAACGGTGTCAAACTAAGTGCGATGGCAACCTTTCAGATGCATGATCAAACTTCTGATTTCTGTATTTCTATTATTTGTGAGATAAAGGAGTAGAAAAGGAATCTAAAACACTGCCTGGAGAGAACAGGGACAAGTGTGGTACAAAATGCAGTAAGTTTCTGCCTTAATGAACGTTCACCACTGTACTGTATACGATTCACAAGTGAACTTTGGGAACGGAAACTGATCGTAAGGCAGGGACTTACTGTAGCTGCGGTGTGACACTGACTTCCTTTTCACGTCCAACATGCACTTAAAAGAAACCTGTAACTCTGTACTGTATCCCTAAAATGTACCAATAAACTCAATTAAAGCTGAAACAACAAAAAAAAGAAAGTTAAATATTTTACATTAAAAAATTCCACAGATTCTAGATGATGTTATCTTCCTCTGATGACTATCCCCTTCCATTTACAATGAATGTAACTGTACTGTATCCCTAAAATGTACCAATAAACTCAATTAAAGCTGAAACAACAAAAAAAAGAAAGTTAAATATTTTACATTAAAAAATTCCACAGATTCTAGATGATGTTATCTTCCTCTGATGACTATCAGCCCTTCCATTAGGCAAACAGAATGACAGACAATCATCTAAGCCCAACCACAGACTAGGTAAGATGATGGTTCAAATAAGGCTCAATTTACATATAACTTATCCCTAGCCACCCTGGATTTTCAACAGAGGGTCTATGCAAGGGAAAGCAGAAATCAATAAATGAAACCTATTTAAAGGCATAAACCCACAACCACAAACACTATGAATTGCCTTTCTTCTTCCTGGAAGTTAAGGTGCTCCAAAAATATAAGGGGGAAACTAAGGAGGTTGAAATCATATGATCCATAAAATGGATGATCAAACCTAAGAGAGAGGTAAAAGAAATTCCTAGGGTGAAGATGAAAGGAGAATCTAGTATGACAGCTGCAGAGCAGTGAGTCCGGATAGAGTAGTTTAAAAGGATCAAGCAGAGGATCCAAAACTGAAATGAATGGAATACTTCATGCTTTGGAATATTCTGAAAGGGAACTTAGACTATTACAAAATTTCACAAACATAGAAAACTAAACAAAATTTTAAAAGATAATTATTAAATGCAAGGAAAACAAGCTGTACTAGAAAGGAAACCATTATCTAGTTCATCTGTAAATAGTGCCTACAATATCATAATAATAAATTATTGAATACTGAAATCATCAAAGTTATAATAATGAGATCCTATTTAGGAGGACTGGAGGAAGGAAGTAACACTGGGGACAAATGGTGGTTTAAAAAGAAAGTAGCTACATTTTTGTCTTCCATAGAGCCTAAAACTGAAAAATGAATAAATTATTCCATAAACAATTTATTCAGGAATTCAGAGACATATCAAAACATGCTGCTAAGAGTTTGAGGTATTTGCCTCTAGAAACTATAATTGAAAAAATTCATTTTGAAAACATCAATTAATGTGAGGGCAGAGATGCCAAGACTCAGTTTACCTTCTGATGTTTTGGAAAATTTTATTTGGCAACATCCTCTAATAGTCAAAACAGAAAACTAAGAGAGAAGAAATCATAAATCTAATAAAATAATGGTTACAACCTTAAAGACTAGTAAAAAGAAATCCTAGGAAGTCAGCTACACACTTTGGTGGTAGAAAGTGGTCTAGATTATATTATAGAGGCAAGAACATTGCTAGGGAAAAGCAATGCATTCTACAGAACAGTATGGTTGAAAGATCTTTTAATTATGGCAAAATTACATTATTTTGTCAACAATGAAAAAAAGTGGGAGAACTAGAAACTTTTAAGAACAAAAACTACAGGAAAGTTATGGTTCAAATATGGCATGGTCTTAAGCAATTGATATTAATGATGTATTTGATGCTGTGACTAAAACACTCTAGAAATTTTTCCCTTTGAAAGTCTCAGTAATCAGTAGAAAAGAAAATGTAATTCTTACAAATGTCCTGGCACTGCAATAACAGTGTTTATATAGTGATAACTTAAATGCTGATTATTGGCTTTAAATCATTAAAGAATATATGAACAAGAAAAACAGTTTTGGTTGTAGATCATACTATAAACTATAGAAAACAGAAAAAGAAAGACAATGGGGAGACAAAATAGTGGAAAGGATAAGGATACCAATTTACTTAACCTACATCAAACAGAATAAAATAATAGACTAAAGTGGATGGACTAAGTAGTTACAAGCATATTTATTAATTCATAGAATAATAAAACTAGCAAAGATTGACAGGAAAAAGGCATGTGAAAAAAGTAATTTAAAGTAAACTAGTCAGGGCCGGGGATTTAGCTCAGCAGTCCAGTGGCCTGCCTCACAAGTGCAAGGACTCGAGTTCGATCCCCAGTACCAAAAAAAAGTAAACTAGTCAATTAGCACCATGTTAAGTGTGAATATGAATAATATATCTTACATTCTAATAGCCCAGGATCTGGTTCTGCTTCCTAAGTTGGGTAAGCATCCCTCTGCGTGCTTTCTGCCATGAATGTTGAAATGCCAAAACTTGCCTTACCAGCTTCTTTGCGATTAAGACACTGGTGTGTGATCCAGGCTCAGTCGATCACTGTCTGGGAGCTAATGGCACAGAGTACAGGTAGTGAAGAATCTGTTCTGGCTATGATGGTAAAAATGCCCACTGTTTAGTGGCAGTAGTAGCACTGATCAGAGTGGTGACATCAAGCAATGGTGACAATGAAAGTTGAGGTATCCTGATTCAGTACTGGCAATGTGTGCCTTCACCACACTCTGGACTTAAACTGGCTACCAGTTTCACTTTGTTCCTGACCATACTCAGAGATAAATTCTTTAGACTTCTTGGCCATTCTGTGAATTATTCCATGTGTTTTTCAATACATTTATTTTCTAATCAACCAGTTTCCCTTGCTAACAAGAATTCTGATTGGACCAGTAATAAACCAAGAGAGACAGGTATAAGCATATTATATGAGAAAGAATCAGAAACCCTAATGTCAGTGGTGGTTGACATGCACAATTCTTTCAGCCTAATTTTGACTCCCTGACTTTTTGTGGAAAATGCCTACTTATTCTCCTGCTTTCAATTTAGATATCATTTCCTCTCCAAAGTCTTTCCTTGCCTCCTTGACACTGGCATATCAACTTGCAGCACTCATCCACATGGTAAGGGACTATTTACTTGTTTTTATTGCCCAATATAATAAAAGTGTTGGCTGAAGGGATCACGTTATGTTTACCATTATGTCTATACATGGTGGGTACACTTAATAAATATTAGCTGAATCAACAGAAACTGTAAAGGAGGCTTAACTAATCTTTTTTAAAATCATCTAACATACATGCAAAAACCTTAACTGAGTGATAAACAACCTTCAGTACTTGAATCTGTCTCGCTTCCTGAAGAAGATGATGAAGGAAACACACAATCATCTGAAGAAGATGTCCCTGATCTATGTTGGGATCGATGGTTTGGGTTTTGCTTTTTTTCTTTCTTTTGTTTGTTTTTACCTTACAGATATAAAATAGAAGAAAATGATTTTCCCAAATATTAGCAACATATGAGATTAAGGAAATACAATAATTTATAAAATGTATTTGACATTAAATAAAAGGCTTTAAAGCAAGTCCAAACTCCTACCTTTATAATTGCTAGACTTAGTATCTTCAGGACTTTTTTGTGTAGACTTGTCATCCATGTCTACAGAACCTCCCTGCCATGTCTATAAAATCAAAATATTGACAATTTAGAAGCTTTTAAATGCAAAAACCATGTTCTTTGAGACAAAGCAAATTGAAATGGGATTAGCCTCCAAAATAATTTGTGCTGGGTTATTTTTGCTGTGAAGGACTTTCCTGTGCACTTTAGGATGTGTAGCCACATCTCTGGCCTCTACCCACTAGATATCAGTGGCGCCCTCTAAATGTACAACCCAAAGTGACTCTTAGACAATGACAGGGGTTCCTTGGAAAGCAACCAAAGTTTAGAACCACAAACCCAGTAAGAACCACTGGACTAGTGGAGCAGTGGTAACAGATGGGAAGAGGATGAATACAAGAATCAGAATGACAGGGATTACTGGTGTATTATATATGAAAACTGAAGAAAAGAAGAAATAAAGGGACGGCTCGTACGTTTTTGGCAGGACCAACTGGATAGAAAACAGTACCATTAACTGAGACATGGCAACGCTAAAAAAGGAATAGGTCTGTAATTTTCTTCCAAGCACAGCTAAATAGAAATTTAGATGCCTATAAAATATCCAAGTAATTATATAACCTATATCTCATATCAAAAAAGATTATCTGAATGGAGAAAAAAACTAAAAATTTAAATTTGCAAATCTTCAGCATGTTTAGGTCATAAAATGGAATAATATTACAAAAGGCACTACACAAATGGAATGTGTCATTGTTTAGATCTGGAATGGCCTCCAAAAGCTCACATGCTGAAGGTCTGGTTCTCAATGCAGCAATGTCCAGATGGGAAACTTTGGGGAGATTATTAGGTTATGAAAAGCTCTCACGAGGAATTAATCCATGGATGGCTTCATAACTGGACTATTAGAAGGTGGTAGAAACTGTAGGAGGTAGGGCCTAGCTGAAGGAAAGTTACTGGGAATGTGCCCTGAAAAGGTCTATCTTGTCCCTGATCCTTTCCTCATGCTCTTTCAGTCTCTGCCTTCAGTCACCAGAAGGGGACAGTCTTCCTCAGCTATAGGCTTCCTTCATGATGGAGTGCCTCACTATAGGAACAAAAGCTACCCAACCAAGCAACTATGAACTGAAACTTCTGAAACTGTGAGCCAAAAAACAAAAAAAACCCAACCAAAAAACAAACAAAAAAACAAAAACTACTTTCTCTTTTAAATTGTTCATTACCTCAGGCATTTTTTCACAGCTTTGGAAAGCTGACTGATACAGAGTGCTAAATCCTCATCTTTCCTAACTGAAGTAATGTGGATGATGTCAGACTTAGGAAACAACACTATAAGCATATTTGTAAAATATACGAGTATAGCAACCAAAAGAACAAAAAGAATTGAAGGAAGCTACATGTAGAGAATTTTTTCTTGGTTTTTTAATAATGAATAAATATTACTTTGATAAAAATTTTGAAGTAAATAAATCTCTCCCTTCAAAACATACACAGAGGAAATGAGGCTTCTTATCTAAGATGCTGGAGTTCCTTCATAAAATTCATATTAAAACAATTATCTGGGAGGCTGAGGTAGGATAATTGCAGGTTCGAGTCTAGCCTGGGCAACTTGGCAAGACCAGTTCAAGAAAAGGTGGGAGAGAGGGAGTGCTGCTTACATAGCTCAGTGTGAAGGCCCTGGATTCAATCCTCAGTATTACAGA
>NW_022900923.1:48078153-48082730 GCF_012274545.1 Fukomys damarensis | reverse complement strand
AAAGAAAAAAAAAAAAAAAAAAAAAGCACAGCTATAGAAAACAATAATTAAAGCTGGGGTCAGTGACACAGGCCTGTAATCCCAGTTACTTCAATAGGAAGAAGGATCACAGGTTTGAGGCAAATCTAGATAACTTAGCAAGACCTTGTCTCAAAAAAAAACAAAAAAAGTGGGGGGACTGGAGATACAGCAGTAAGAGTATCCCCAGGTTCAATGCCCTGTAATACATACAAATGCACACACACATACACACAGTAAGTACTAAAAAATTAAGAAATCCACAACAAAGAAGTAAATAAAGAAGACGTCAGAGGGAAACATTACTCAACAGATGTCAGAAAATCAAAGCAGGCTGACATAAGATCTTCTGTAGGCTGAACTAAGATCTTTTGTAAATAGGAAGGGAACAAATAAAGGAGGGAGGAGGAGGAAGGGGGCATAAAAAGAATGAAAGGATTAAGATGTATTATGCACAGTACCAACTCCCCACAAGGAATGTAATCATTATTAACTGCAAAAATGTACTAATAAAAATAAAATCTAAAAAATAAGTGGCATAGGAAAAACTGAATAAAAGTGATGAATTCTGGGGTAGCCAAGTACAAGTTTCAGCTCCTCAGTCTATTTTGGTTGGATCCCTAATAAAGAGCCAGCTTCCTGGAAGCTTACCTTGGTAATAATATTAAATATTAACTGTTTCCTATATTCCAGACGATGTTTTAAATCCTGTATATGAGTGCTTCCTTCAATACATATAACAAAACAACTATTATTATCCCACTTTTGCAACTAAGATAGAGTGGCTAAGTAACCTACCCAAGACCACATGGCTACTATAGTAAGTTGCAAAGCCTTTAAAAGTGAAACCTTGATGAATGCCATTCTTTCAGGAATGAGATGGAATCTCTGTGATATTTTTAATTTGCATTCTCAAATGGCCAATGATGTTGAACTTCATTGATTTATTGGCCATTTTACTTCTTCTAAATGTCCATTCATTTTAGTTGCCCATTTTTTTCATTGGGTTTATTTTTGGAGGGTCTAATTTTTATAATTCTTATATATTCTAGATATCAGTGTTCAGAGGAATAGCTGGCAAAATATTTTTCTCATTCTGTAGGTTGTCTCTTCACTATGTGAAGAATGAATTGTCTCCTTTGCTCTGCAGAAGCTGCTGGCAAGGCTGAAGGACAAAACCTTCTGCATTACTGGTGGAAATGTAAACCACTACAACCACTCTGAAAATCAGTATGGAGACTTCTCAGTGACCTAAAACTAGAAATTTCATTTAACCCAGCTATTCCTCTTTTAGTTGTGTTCCTGAGTTAAAGCCACATTACAGCAATACATGGTACCTGTGTTTATAGCTGCACAACTCAGAATAGCCAAATCTTAGAAGTGGCCTATATGTATTTTCTTTTTAGTTTTTTTAGTTTTTTGTTTTCCTCATTGAGTTCATTGGTACATTTTAGGTATAAAGTACAGTTACATTCACTATTGGGATCTTGTACCTTTATATAACAGGTCTTGGTTCTCATTTTTTCCCCTTGTCCCTGCCCTCCCTTCACCCCCTCCTCTCCTTCCCATTTATAAACACTTTATTTCCATTTTCTCCTATTTTTTCTTTTCCCTTATTAGCTTTCACCTACCCTTCCCACTTTCCCTACACCTTTAGCCCTTTTCTTCCTATTTCACATTGTCAATTATTTCATTAGGATCTTACATACTATTATAGTTTATTCACACCAGAGAAACTATTCGGTATTTACATGTGTAATTTATTTCACTTAGGAGTATATCCTCAACATGTAGCCATTCTACTACGAATGAATCTAATTTCTCATTCTTTATGGCTAAGTAGAATTCCATTTTATAGAAAAACCACATCTTCTTTATCCAGTTTCCAACTGATGGGCAAATGGGCTGTTTCCAAGTTTTAGCTATTACAAACTGTGCTGCTACACACATAAGTGTGCATATATCACTGTGATATGATTCTTTTAATTCTTTTGGAAAGATACCCAGCAGAGGGATGCCTTGGTCAAATGGAACCTCTAGTCCCAGCTCTTTAAGGTTATCTCCATATTGATTTCCATAGTGGTTGCACCAGTCTGCACTCCCACCAATAATGGAGAAGGGTTCCTTTCTCCCCACAACCCCGCCAATATTTGTTATTGTTTGATTTCTTGATAGCAGCCATTCTTTACGGGGTGAGGTGGAATCTCATTATTGTTTTCATCTGCATCTCTTGAATGACCAGTGATGTGGAACATTTTTTTCATATACTTACTTGCTACTTTTACTTCTTTGTCTGAGAAATGTCTGTTCATTTCAGATGCCCATTTTTGAATTGGGTCTTTATATTTTGGGGGGTTGATTGTTTTGAGTTCTTTATATATTCTAGATAATAGTGCTTTGTCTGAGGAACAGCTCGTAAAAATTTGTTCCCACATGGTAGGTTGTCTCTTAGTTCTGTTGATGGTTTCTTTTTTAATAGTTATCAGAACACTCCACTTATCTGTTTCTTCTTGCATAAGCTTTTTCTGGTGCCAAGAATTGAACTCAGGGCTTCATATTTGACAGGCAGGCACTGTGCCACTGAGCTACATTCCCAGCTACGGGTAAGTTTTTATAGTAATCTATTTTAAATTATAAAATGTATGAATATAGAGTTGTTTATACTATTCTATTTGCCAAAACCTGGCATTTTTGAACACACATGGAAAAAGGAAGTCATGAGCCTGCTAAAATTGATTATAACATGTTATGTGAATGTGAATTCTATTTCCAGAGCAAGGTCTAGCTCTTTTCAGGGGTGTGGGGGGATTACTGGGGTTGAATTCAGAACTCACTGAGCTCTCAGTCTTTCTTTTTGTTGTTTTCTTATGTTGACAAGGACAAACTAAATTGCCAGACTGGGCTCAAACTTGCAATCCACCTGCCTCAGCCTTACAGGCCTGTACCACCACCGTACCATACCCAGCTTCTACCTTTTTATTAGATGCTCAAAATGTTAAGAATGTGCTCAGGGAGTGTTTGAATTTAATCCTTGTCTCTATATCAATAATACAATAGGGTTGGGGATTTAGCTCCTGCCTCACAGAACAAGGTCCTGAGTTCCATCCTGGTACCAAAGCACAAAACAAAACAAAAAACCACTATGCCTCCTGCAACAACTCCCTCCTGAGTATAGCGTAATCTTTCCCTTCTCTGAATTCTAACGTGAAATATTTTATAATCTAGCTTAATTTAACATTTTACACATGAGGAACTGATCTTAACACTTGGACAAACTGATTTGTCGGAAGTTGCTCTTGTAGAATTTGGGTTCTTGTACAACTGAGTTAACATTTACTTGCTCCTTTTTGTGAATGTCATTTCTCCAAAGGTCAGGAACTAAAGCTCAGAATTCTTGGAAAACCCTATCAGTATTGTCTTTCTAGCTGCTCAGATGTTTGCCGAGGACAGTGGTAATGAAAGTCGTGCTCAGGAAGGAGCAAGGAAATGTGCAGGAGGTGCTGAGTAAGGGGCAAATCTTAAAAGTAAGCATAAGCACGCTCTGGTTTTCCTCTGTGTGGGGGAGGAGATGACGACTGGGGACTGACCTGAGAGCCTTGGGCACGCTAGGCAAGCCCTCAAGCATGGGGTCACATCTTCAGTCTAGAAGCAAATTCCAACAACACAGGGCCAGGGATTTAGCTCAGTGGCACCGCGCCTGCCCAGCAAGCGCAAGGTCCTGAGTTCGATCCCGGTACCAACAAAACAAAACAAAACAAAATCCGAAGGCGCAACATATTAAGGTAAGAGCTTAGATACTTGACAGAACAGAACACGTAAGCGTTAGCGTGAGGAGAGCTATGGGGAAAGGGTTCTCGGGCAGAAGCCAATTTTCTATAAATGAGACAATTCTAGATAGCATTTAGAAAAAAATCAGGAGGAGCAAATAAAAGGGGTGGGGACAAACACGTATTTAGGAAAGAGAAAGGAGATTCGAATTTCAACTCTCACACATCTGAGCCATGAAACTTTTCTCAAAAATCTTAAGGACTGTTGTGAAGAGTAAGTAAAAATGCGTGTCAAGCGCTTAGTTCAGTGCCTTAGACCTAAAGCACCCTTCAGTCGTTACTGTTAAGAGAAAGGGTTATAAGGAAAGGGGGGCGCGCAGAGAGGGGGGCCTTGGCAGAGAAGCCTGCGGGGAGGTAAGAGCTGCATGCGCGGGAAGGAGGGCGGCGGTCGGACGTCACCGCCTGGGTGCTCTGAACGCCCCTGACAGGCGCTCGTGCGCGGGGATCTAGGCCGGGTGTGGGTCGGTCGGGGAGTGAGTGACCCAGAGAACGGGAAGGTCAGGGGGCCTAGAGGCCAGGTGGGGCGGGAACTGGGTGCCGGCGCGGCCCCTGCCGTTTGTCCTCACGTTTAGCCACGTTCCGCGTGGGACCATCACGTACTGGAAACCGCAGGAAAACAACTGTTCTGGCCGGGCCACACAGGCCCAGGGTGCTGAGCACCGCTGGAGGCCGGGGCCCAGACGACCAGACGCCCAACGTCCGGACGCCGTAGGGCGCTTCCGGGAGCGCGTC
>NW_022900923.1:48033522-48078060 GCF_012274545.1 Fukomys damarensis | reverse complement strand
CTCAGCGCAGGGCGGGCGGAAAGGGCCGTGCGGCGGCGCGAGCGGCGGAGGCTTCTGGGGCGTGTTGAGGTTTGTCCCAGCCCGGCACTTTCCCAGAGCGTCTCAAACCCTGAGTCCACTCTGTAATACAGCGTAACCATTCTGCAAAGGGTTCCCGGAATTTGTCATATTTTTGTAATTTGTCCAGATTGCTAGCCAGTGTCATCTTGAGACTTCCCATCAGCAATGTGGTTCTTTCCGTATTCAAGTCTTCCCATATTATCCTTCCCCGAAGTGTTGGGATTTCCTTGATATTTTGCGCATTTATCGGGGGGGGGGCTTTTGTGATTGTTTCGATACCCTAGCATGGTGTAGTTTTTGGTTATTGATCTACCGGGTCACTTTGTGAACCTTCATAATCTAATAGTTCGACAAAGAATCCACTGACTTCATAGGTAATAGTTCGTCGGTAAATAATAATTAGGGCTTTTCCCAAGAATCCACTCAGCACTGGGCGGTACATTAGTGCTACTTATTTCTAGAAGTTATTTCGATTGATTCTTGTTTACTCGTGATATTTTCTGCAGGTGTTTGTTTAGGTGTTTTGTTTCGTTTTGAGACAGGAGTCTTGAACTCGTTATCTTGTTTCCTGAATAGCTTCACATAGTATTTTTTAAAGCATGAATCAGATTATGTATCCCTCTGCCTTTTCACTTCACTTTAACTTGTATTATTATACTTTACATAAATGACAAATTCCTCACCACTGCCTCAGCATTAGTTGGAGCCCTGACTGCCTCTCTAAACTTGTCAGGTTTCACTGTCTCTCTTCTACGAGACCCTTCTACACTGGCCTCTTTTCAACTCTGCGACTCAATTCCTTAGGGATCGTTGCCCAGAATTCTCCATTCCACCTGCTCTCCCCATGGCTGACTCAGCCATCAGGTTTCAGTTTGATTTGGCGAGGTTGTTAACAAACAACACAATTTACTCTGCGTGAGAAAGGGGCTTTTAACAATTCAATGCAGCTCACAGAATCTCAGGGCAAGGGTGGATGTAAAAACACCGGAACACACTAGATCTAGAAGAAATCAATCGCTGCCATCACCGCTCAATACAACTGCATTTCCACAAACACTGGTTGCCACAGGCTAGCAAGAGTGGACATGTTTCCTCCTCTGTCTTACTTCCAAGGTGGAGTTGTGCATGGCAGTGCCTCCTTGGAGGGGCCCAGGTCACATGCCTGTGCCATTTGGAGATCAGCGAGCCTATTTTCTCATAGCCAATTCCTCAGGCATTGTAAGTTCTGGGCTTTTGGAAAACATTTCACATGAACACTAAACACTGTGCAACCATAAAGGCCTTCCCTGACTACCCTAAGTGCATTTTCCCCGCCCTAGCTCATCTATTCCCTCACTGTCCTTCCTGTTTTAAGGCACTTATCACAACTTACATTGTTATATACTTTTTTTGTCCAAATACTTCATAAACCCATCAGTTTTGTCCCTATATGGAGTTGCAAATACATATATTTCAAACAGACAAAAAAAATGTATTTTAGTCTTTAATGCAGACCTCTTAGAAGAAAAAAGCATTAAGGAGGCCCCAAGTTGCAATTCCCAGCAGCTCCCAGAGTTTTGTATTCCCCTTCCTCTCTTAATTCTCCCCAGTTAGGTGGATGGATCTTTGGCTTTTCTCCATATATCTTGTCACTGGGCTCTCTCTTTAGAGGTCTTTTGCCTGTTCTCTTATCTTGCATTGCAAACACCCAGAACTAGTCTAAGAGAAATATTTTCTCAGGGCTCAGGGGAGAGAAGTTGAAAGGGAACATCTATCACACCAGGGAGGCTGGGAACACTTACATACTGATCATTTTTCTTTCTCAATTGTAGTGACATTACAAATGGCAAAATACAGTCAAACCCAGCAACTGAGATGTGACACAGAAGTAGGGAGCACAGAGCAAGAGCTCTCGGCCTAGGCAAGGGTGAAGTGGGAGCAGGGTGCTACTTTGGGAAGGCAATGCAGAAGAGTCCAGGCCTGAGCAGAATTTTGAAGGGCAAGCAGTCACCAGGCAAAGGAGTTAAGGAGACAGCAAAGCATTCCTGGTAGTCCTGCAGCACAAGCCCAGACACATACCAGATGGTGTACGTGGTATTGCTAAACACAAACTAGGAGAAATGGCAGGAAAGGCTGGGGGATGGGTGGGCATGAAGGGCCTTAATATGCCATCCACGGGGGCTGGGATTCATCCTCGGGCGCAGTCACAAAGTGGAGTGGGGAGTCCCACTTAGATTCCATTTCAGATCGGGTGACAGCACTGATGCTAGCTTTAAAAGCGGCAAAACTCAAAGTAGAACAGTTGTGAGTTTTAAAAAAGATGTAGGCTTAAAATGGGTAAGTGATATACAGTGATATACAGAATCATTTGAAGAAACTACTGGAGGTCAATTTGGCCGTTAAATTAT
Source organism: Fukomys damarensis (assembly GCF_012274545.1). Classification (NCBI taxonomy): domain Eukaryota; kingdom Metazoa; phylum Chordata; class Mammalia; order Rodentia; family Bathyergidae; genus Fukomys; species Fukomys damarensis. The sequence goes on along the minus strand of NW_022900923.1, from coordinate 48,075,613 downwards.
TAACAAGTATTTGGAGGGTAGAGAGGAATCTAGTATACAAATGCCGGCCTGCGTGCTGTCACTAACCGAGGTAGACGATGTGGAGGAGAACAGGTTAGCAGTGGTGAGGACAGCGGGAGACTTCTAGGTAAGCTGTGGTAAGGTGGGCTTTAAAGTACTGCACCTGTGGACTCCTCAGCAGAGGTCAGCAGGTACATGGACGCCTGAGTGTGCGGCCTAAGAGGAAGAGGTAGTTGACGGTGGACTGATTGTCCAGCTCCCTCACGAAGGCTTTGTGCCTTGCCGCCCCATTTATACTTGTATTCAGGACTGGCACTTGAACCTGGCTGTTATTATCTCTTATTTTCCCTAAATCACCAAATTTAGAGGTTGAGATTCAGACCTATTTATATATCAATATGTGCACAGACTCGCCCTACTGTGACCATTACATACCTTCCTCAGGGGTAGGCACTCCTCCTTTTTGCCTAGTACCTTGTGGTGGTGGTGGTGTGATTCCACCAAAGTGGAAATAAAATTTTAAATGTATTGATGCATAATTAAAATAATTAGATAAAATGAGAGGAAAATTGTTTACATGGATCCACTTTAAAAAATAAAAATCAAAACTCTTGTGAAACACTACTTTCACTTAATCACTGTATCAGTGATGGAGCCTGAATTCCTAAACCATACCATGACATGCTTTGTATACACTGAAGTTATTAATAGACAAAGCCAGTATTTTGCAAGCTCACTTTAAAATATTTTCCAAATCAACTGCTTAAAAACTAATTACAACATGATCTTCAGCTCCCAGGAGACAGAGTGACCTTGGACATGGTTAGAAACAAAGGAACACGACACCCCAGTCTGGCCTTGTGGGTTAGAGGTTGTGTCCTGCTATCTGAGTTGATGTGTTGATCGCCACCATACTAGAGCTTGCCAGAAGCCACAGTGTAGTTCTCAAGTACAATTCTACTGTGCATGTATTTCTTTGAATTTAATACTCGGGTGACACCTATGGTATGAGTCTTTAGCATCTTGAAAATTGCTCAGGAGAAGCTAAGAAGGTTCCTGTCATTCCTAGAAGTAAGTAATACAATCCATGGCTCTTCAGTAGGGTGAACTGCACAGAAATGGGAAGATGTGTGGTTGCCCTGAGGCCCTGGCACTTGTCTCCCAAAACTCGGGAGAACCAGCCCATGTAGGACCAATGGCAACAGTACATTTCAAGTTAGGAAAACACTATTGTTTGGGTTAAGCTCAGGCTTGCCAAGAGCTGTAGATACATGTAGATCTGTATGGACAGATGCCTCAGAACACGATCATTTCTGTTCTTCAGAAAGAAGTCTGGACTCTAAGCTTATATACATTCCCATTTTCATAGCAACTAGTGACTTCAAACGGTCTCCAAAAAGAACATAAGCTACTGTGTTTAGATCTGATTAATTCTGAAGCATTTTCAGCTGGAAACTCTGCTACCTTTGTGTCCTCAGGGTTAGGAGCAGAGTACCTGAGACACTTCACTAAGCACCAGTAAGAGATAAGACTAAGACTTCATGTTAAAGAAATTTTCTGTGAGATGTAAAATATAAATAACAAGAAGATAGTCTACGAGTTCTATGTTTTCAACTTCAGCAGAGTAGAATGTAGGAAGAAAACAGCACTTTGGAAGTTTTAAACTAACTTCAAACATAAAAGACAAAAAGCCCAATACGAGGGCGCACTGAGTCTAAACCCATCGCGCGTGTCCTCTTCCGCGCTCCTGGCCTCGAGAGGTCTTCTTGTCACTCCATGAACAGGGACTAGAGCTCTTCCAGGTCAGTCAAGTCCACGGCCACTTTCAAGAACAGCGTGTCGTCTTTAATGTAGGTGTTCTTGGAGTGCTCCAAAGTGGAATGAGCCACAAAGCGGGGACAGCCAGATGCGATGTTCATCTCTCCGTCGGGTTTTTTAAAACTGCTGCTATTGGGATCAGCTTTGAAGGTCTCCATAACGTGGTTCTTTTTGCCACTCTGGTCCAAAAGCATCAGGGTGACCCTCTGCCTGAATGGCCACTGCAAGAGTGAGTCAAACTCCCCTCGCATCACCACAAAGTACAGGGACAGGTGTGTCCCCTTCCCGGACCCATCGCCATTCAGATACGCTCTAGCACAGAGCCGGTAGCCGCAGCGGCTGGTGTAGAATGGCTGGCTGAAGATGGACACTGTGTGCCCGTCCACGGCCTCTCTCTTCTTCATCTTGTAGTCTGTCACCTTCCAAATGAGCTTCCCATTATAGCAGGCACCCTCAAGCAGTTTAAATCGCTCTTCATTTTTATTCAGCTGTGCTTTATGGATATTAATGTGGGCATCATGTTTGTTAGTCTCCCCTTCTAAAACAACTGCAAAGGAAAAAAAAAGGTTTCACACACTTGAAAGGTGTCTTTACAACGTGCCCAAAGTGGAATTTTGTTACCTAAAAAGAACCAATCAAATTTGATATCCTAAAGATGAACTAATCTCACTGTTCCCAAATGGACCACTTGTTAACTCAGTGAACAGCATGTCTTAGCAAAGTGGCACCAAAAAGTGGGAACGTGCAGTATCACGTGAAGCTTGCCAGGGTATAGCGAAGACAGTTACGCATTTGCCTGGTGTGATTCTCATATGCACAGCAGGTTCACCCTTTTCTAACTAGAACGCTTTTGTTTTTAACAGTGTTGAGCACTGAACCCCAGGCCTCATGCTCTCTAAGCAATCCCTCTACCACTGAATGCCCTTTTGTGTTTTCCCATAGCTGAAATAAGTCGTCCCACCACATCTCTCCCTTCGCGTTTTCATTATTTCCTTCTCTCTTTAAAAATCACCACTTCTGCTGTTTGGAATTTCCTGCTGTTTCTACCCACTGCTGTTTCCAGTGTAGGCCTCCCTCATGTTTGCCTGAGCAGCCAGAATCTCACAAACAGCAGACTCAGACTTCTTCACCTGGAGAGATGGGAGTGCAGGGCCAGGTGTCTGCAGAAAGACAGGCCATGAAAAGAGACCTAAGATGTTAGACGTACCTAATCGTCGGTCATTGGTTTCTAACAGGGCGATTTTTTGTTTCACTGCATCAACTGCTTCCACCAAAGACCTCAGGTCAAGCTTATGTTGCTGCTGGTTAACCATCTGCAACAACTGACACACTTGAGCTTCTAGCCAGGCAGACTTGTCAATGTGACCGGCAAGCACCTTTTAGGACAAAATGGATAATACTCAAAAACATTTAGTTACTATTTTAATAATTCATTGAGATTAAATTGTTTAAGTCAAACATTTCACATTAATCAATTAATGAAGTTAAAAACAGCCTAGAGGAAGCCAGGCGTGGTGGTGCACGCCTGTAATCCCAGCACTCGGGAGTCTGAGGCAGGAGGATCGCTGTGAGTTCGAGACCAGCCTGGGCTACATAGTGACTTCCAGGTCAGTCTCAACTACATAGTGAGACCCTGTCTCAAAAACAAACAGTCTAGAGGAGAAACTTCAGTGAGGATCACAGAGGAGTCTTTATCTTCCTCATCCCCTCCTACCCCAATGCCTGTTCCAATCTTTGACGGCTCACCCTCCCTCACTTCTCCACTTAACTCTCTAGCATATCTCTGCTGTGTGCTCTGGCTGCCCCTCCTCTGGCCTGGTCACTGCCTTCTTCAAGAAACTGATCTCCCAGTTCACTCTTGCTCTGCTGGACCCAGGCAGGCCCAAGTACTCCAGTGCTGTTTCAGGCGGAAGGGAATAAACCACCTCACCTTGCCTGAGTGCCTTAATTCTAACTGGGCGGTCTGCGTATTTGAAAAGGTTAGAACTGAGACAGTAGCATTAATGGATTTCTTTTTTTCTGGACACACTCTTATATGCATATCATGCAATATATACACACATATATACAACATATACATGTATATATAACATGTGTGCATGTATATACATGTGTGTACAAAACCATATATATATATAGAGAGAGAGAGAGAGAGAGAGAGAGAGAGAGGACAAACACTGAATTTAAATGGCCTAGATTTTCTGAGGTAATCCAAATTTCAAATCATTGCTTTGAAACAAAATAAATGATAATAGGAAGTAGGGAGACAGGTCATTCTCAAACTGGAAAAGGAATCAGGAGATGGGGGTGAGGGGATAAGGGGTGGAAAGGAACCAAGCTGTGTCGTGTATATGCACCAACCCACGGAACGCGAACAGTACGTCCTGAAACATGCGCAGAAAAATAAAAGGCAGGGGATTGAGAGCGGCAGAGAGAAGAGAAAAGGAATAGAAGAGAAGTAAAGATGTGTGATGTTCAGACACCAAGTTCCCGCAAAGAATGTAAACATTACGCACTTCATGCATGTATTAATACACTAAATCATTGCCTTGAAATCTTTTGTTATATCTTCTTTATGTCTTGAAATGTTTCACTATAATTTTATAATGAGAAAGCCATATTAATCAGAAATCCACTTATGATTACTTAATATTCATAATTAACAAGGCATTTTAGCTACATTTTAGTGATGTTTTCAGTATTTTCTTCCCACGAGAATAGTTTCACTTTGTTGTCTACAAAATGCAGAACTACATGCTCTCGATGAATCAGAAATGGAGGAACAGTCACACAACGTAATTAAAACCCTAACTGCCACAGATGATAGGAGAAGATTGTATACATGTTAAATTTACTGAGTTCATTACATGTGCGGGGGCCAGGACAGAACTCTGTACACTCCTTGGAAACCCCGCCTTGTGTAGATAAAGGACTTGACACTGGTAGAACACTGAAATGCTTTAGGAAAAGCAGCGGTGGGAGGGGCAGAGGGTGCAAATGAGGAAGTAACGAGGCAGACACAGAGCGGCGAGTCGGGACGCACAGACGTTCTTTGCACCATCTTATTCTTGCACTTTCATGCTGTATTTGAAGTTACTTAGAAAGGTAAAAGGAAAATCCTCACTGCCAATGGAAAGCAAGGTCTCAGCTCCGAGTGGAAAGGCTGCTTCTTACCTGTATGTTTGAGAGGAAGCTTCCATTTTTGCCAAACAACTGTGCAAACTGCTTGAACTCCTTTTCAAATTTCCTCACAGTTTCCTCTAGCTGCTGGATTTTACTTTCTTTTTGCCCTAGGCTCTTATATAAGTCAGAGATCTAACATCAGAAACGTGAATAAAGAAAAATGAGGTCACTGAAATGCATACATCCAAGTTAAATAGTACTTGCAGGTAAGAACATGTTTCTAGGAATACATATATTTCTATGAAAACAGATTCCTATATAATTCTAGGGAAATATTTTCAGGTAGTTTAAAAAACTGAGATCCACAGAATTTCACATCAGCCTGTTGTCATCACTTGGCTGAACTTGCTGTTCATTTTATCCACTCGTTATGCACTTACTAAATAACCAGAGTACTGATCCCCGCACCTCGTTAGACGTTATCCACATACTATCTACAGCAATAAGGGCTGAGTTTGCTGAATCCCTACCACATGTTACGGTTTCTATCTAGATGTCCCCCCAAAGCCTCATGCGGTCATCGATGGGGCTTTGGGGAGGTGACTGGATCATGGGGCATGATGATTTAGGGCTAAAGGTGATGCTGGGAGGTGACGCCTGGTCTATGGAGGTGGGACGCTGGGGGCGTGGCCTGGAAGGGCACCCCCTCTCCGGCTCCTCCCTTCACTCTGCTTCCTGCTGCCCTGCAGGAGAAGCTGCCCTCAGCCGTGCCACCCTGCCTCTACTATGGACTGAAACCCGTACAAACAAGTCACAATAAAGGTCTCTTCCTTTAATTTGCAAACATCAGGCTGTGCTACAGCAACCAGGGAAATAACTGACACAACACTCATGTTCGTGAGCTCTTTTAATCCTCGAAGAACCCCGAAGAGTTAGATATGGTCCCATTTTTTCAGATGAGGAAACAGACATGTGGAGTTTGAGGAACCTGTCCAGCACAAAGGCTCGCAGGTGGTAGGCAAAACACATGAAGAGAGTATTGAGAATTTGTAATTTATTTGAGGAAAACACCTAGAAACCTAAAAGTGATTCTACACAATTCTGTCCCCCACTTCCGTTATATACAGTGCCTGCCAACTTTACCTCCTAACACAATACAAGAAACTCCTAAAGCCATTTGTCATTTCCTTGTCTCTTTTTAATATCACTTCAACCTTTACTATTTCTCACTGGGTCTGTGACAGTCAGCTTCCTTCCTAGTCCTGTACAGTACCTTCTGCGCTGACACACGGCAGAATACAAGCCCCCAGCAGCTGGTGCTTGCATGGACCTCACTACCCACTGGAGCCCAGCGCCTGGATGGGGGCCTGGTACCAGCTTAATAAATACTTGTCAAGGAATGGGTGTATGAATCTCCTTATCTAAATACGTATTTTACTGTACTGAGGATTGAACTCGGGGCCTTCACACTGAGCTGTATCCCCAGCCCTTTTTCCATTTCTTATTTTGTGATAGGGTCTCACTAACTCGAACAGGCTATTCTCAACCTTGTGATCCTCCTGCTTCAGCCTCCCAGAGGACTAGGATTATAGGCTCACTCCCCTGCAGCCAGTACCGCCTTTAATCTTGCTCTCCACCAATTCATATTCTATTCTGTAACCAAAACACTGTTAAGGGAAAATCTAGTCTTGTGCCTCCCCTTCAGTGGCTTTCTTTTGTAGGCCACCCTGGCTCCGGTCATCTGCCCCGGCTACCCTTTCAGCCTCCTGCCCATTCACAGCCCATGTGTTCCTGCCCAGGAAGGTCATGTGTCTCCTTGTTCCGGTCAGGTCTGTTCTGATACTTCCCTTGTCACCTAGAAACTACGGCCTTTTAAGCTGCCGCTCAAGGGCACACCTCTGCAGTAAGTATTTGCTGACTAGCAGTCCCCGCCTACCCACCTCAGTCCATGATACCCTGGCCTCAGGTCAGCTACCACTTATCCCTCTCACTGTTATACCTGCTTTGTTCCCCATTAAATTGGTTCTTGGGGCTGCATCTCTCTTATTTCTTTACCCTGAGCCTGGCCCAGCTCCTGGTGCCCAGGGCAGACGTCCCCCACCCATCCACTGTCTCCCAGCCCTTACTTCCAAGCACACCTGTCTCACGGTGCCCACGTCAGTGAAGAGCCTCCCACTTCCCTGCCCCTGAACTGGCAGCACCACTCACCCTCAAACTTTCTGAGCAGGCTCTGCAACCCACTCACACAACCATGTTCGTGCCTTCACCAACTCCATCACCACCTCCAGCACCCTGCTGCCGCTTAACACTGAAATGCTTGTGCTGAGAGCTGAACCGTGTGACCTCATCCCCCAAACCACAGTCTGCTGACGAATGAGAGACCAGGGCAGGGAGAGGTGAATCAGCTTCCCCAACCCAGAGGCCAGCATGGGCCATGCTGCAAGCCCAGATCTTTCGGCTCCAGCACGCTCACTCCAATATCTGTCTTAGTTTTTAAAAACTGAACTGGGCTGGGGATTTAGCTCAGTAGCACAACGCCCGCCTTCCAAGTGCAAGGTTCTGAGTTTGATCCCCCTACAAAAAAAGAACAATTATCTGATCAAGTATTTTCCTATTTGAAACCCCCACTATCCTCTTATTACTGGTAAACATTAGTTCAAACTTTTGGCCTTTACATTCTTCCTGAAATGAAGCAAAGTATGCAGAATAAAACAATAATCGAACACACAGTGTGAGAGAGAAACTTCCACATTGCATGAAACGCAACTGTAATCCGAATCCAACACGACAGTCTCCAGCCATTCCCTGTCTGACACTTGGAAGCATCTGAAAATCTCAGTGCCTTAAGCTGGCAGCATCTGGTATGCCTCCTGCCTTGGATCAAGCTCCCTTTTTTGGAATCTTTCTGCCACAACACTGTAACTGACTAATCTTTTCTTCCCTCAAGATGCAGCCTGTACATCCTGCCTTGTGTTCAATGTCCCCAGAGTTTTCTGCTGCAGCCTCTGTACCCAGACAGTTTATGGTGTGTCCCACCAGGCACAACTTATGGGTTTACATTTGTTTGCATTCCCAGACTCACTGTCCCAGAAACGAACACTGTCCCTGACCTATGGGAGGTGTCTGTTGGACGAATGGGTGGACAGGTATTGCAATTGTCAAGAAAGAATTTTCAAACAGTTATGCGGCAACATACCTTCTACTCCTTCTACCAAAGTTACTCTTTCATCAGTCTTTCTAACTTTCTCCAGGATGTGATCCTGGAACTGACACACCTGATTTAGAAACAGATATCATAAAATAATGTGCAATAATAAAATTCGACTCCTTCCCCAAAGACAGTTTTCTTCCCATTTGGGCTGAAAAAATCTGATCCTGCTGGGCATGGTGGCACACACCTATAATGCCAGCACTCTGGGAGGCTGAGCCATGAGGATCACATGCCTAGGCAACTTAGCAATTTAGCAAGGTACTTTATTATGATAAAATATTTTCAAAAACACTGAGGATGTAGCTAAGTGCAAAGATTCTAGATTCAATCCCCAGTACCAAAAATAAAAAGGGGGGAAAAAAAGTATGATCTTCTGAGATGTTCTAACAGAATAATTAATTTTCATAATCACCACTCAGAATCATCAGTTATTGAGGTCTAGTCTGAATGCTCCAAGAACTATGACATAATTTCACCTGATAATCATAGTTCAGTGACGTATGTAAATATGAAGTAAGTCAACATTTATCATGTTACAAAGCTTCTCAAAGGCAGTTTAAACTTATTTCTAAATTACTAAATTCCATAATGCCTAGAATAGTCAGCTGGTGTCTTATGGTAATACTGATTTAATTTTAAAACATCAAACATCTAAGTTCCAGGTAGTAATCAGAAGGTTCGTGGTGAGGCGGTAGGGTGTACCGTGAGGAGCATGGCTTGACCTTAAATCCTGCCACTGACAAGTCACACACATCAGCCCTTCTTTGAGTTTAGTTACTGCACCTGTTCAATGAGGGGGTTGGAGCCGAAAGTCTCAGGGGTGCCGCTACCCTAATGTTCTATGATTCTGTTAGCCTGCGTGGCCACTGAGGATGGAAACGTCTACCTCCAGTTAACCTACTCGGAAGCGGAAGAGGATGAAAAGGGGGACACTTGGAGCAGGCGAGTCCTGGCAATTCCAGGGAATCCCTCTTCAGGGACTCTTGAAGCTCACCTGCTCTTCCAACCAGAAGTTCTTCTCCAGAACCAGGAGCATGTGTTCTCGCAAGGCTGACTGTTCATGCTCCTGCAGGTTACCTCGCTTACCCTTGAGTACAAAGACAAAACAAAGCCCAGTTACCGAGAGGCCCCAAGAACAAAGGAGGCACGGGGACATTGTGCTGAAGCAGGACCTCAGCAACCTCGCTGCTTTAATTCTACAGATCCACCCATCTCCAGGTGGGTACAGGAAAAGTGATTCTGTGGTCTGTTTTCCAGCTTTGGGATTCTACAGTGCCCACAAAGCAATCTTAAACTTAACAAAGAATCATGCCCCTATCAAAACCCTTGGCTCTGACTTTCTTCCTGGCCCTTCCTGTGAGTTAGGCGTAATCACTAGCCTCTCTCAGCAGTTCCCTGTGTCCTTGCTGGATTCTCTTAGACTACATTTCAGCCTAGGAGGATTCCCCTCCCATCAGCACGTCTATACTGCCTTCCACCACTGCCCTGTTGTCAAGGGCAGAAGGCTGCAAACTAATCTTAGCCCATGCAAAATAACACCCATAAAATCGTAGAATAATTGTGCAAGAAGAAATGGATTCTTAAAGCACTTATTTGCAAACAGCCTCTATTACCAGTAGAAGCAAAGGTTAGTGTTCCAGGGAGTCCATGAATTCTTAAGCACACGTTCACCACCAGTTTCCCTTCGGTTTAGGACTGGCCCCTCTGGTGAAAGGCTGTCCCAAATAAGGTTCCAGAGAATGGCTCCTCCAGCCACCCCCAGCTCTGGTACTGAGGTAAGTTCTAGAATCCAACCCAGATAGAAGTTTGGGCCTGACTGAAAAGACCTTTTTCAGAGCTGGAAGGCAGTAGTGCCTAAAGGAAAACCCTATCATTTCTTCAGCTAAGACAACTACAGACATTCCCGGTTTATTGACATACTTGTTTAATGACTGCTCAGGCCTACCACCCATCTTTTTTGGTACAGTTCTGTACACCTTATTTATACATCCTCAATGTCTTTTTCTGCACAGTACCCCTTGTTTATACAGTTATTTCTGCTGATTTACTGTATAGTACAGTACTATTGTTTAATGCTGTGTTATACATTACAGCACTACATATAAGAGTTAGACAATTAAAAGCAAAATTATCAAGCTGGAGTTTCCTTTGGCCATTTCTTTGTTCTGAATACTGTAATGTACACACTCTGTGCAATTCTTCATTTAGCGATTAATTAAATAGTAATCTACTCACAGGGACTGAGCTCCCTTGTAAAAGACAAATGTTTGCACTGGTTTGATTTGGTCAAATTTAGGCACTCTTCACCAATTTTTAAAAAATTTTTTAATAGTTTTTTTACAATAAAAGAAATAGGTCAAACAATATAGCAAGATGCAGAATGAGAAGAAAAAGGGCTCTTCTCTCCATCTGAGCACCCAGTTCCCTAGTCTTTCACACGACCGTCAACAAAGGCAGGCACACAATTTTAACACAAATGAAACCAGACTACACTTATTTTTTCTCACATATATCTCATTCATTTATATCAGGTGCACATTATTTCTAAATATGAATATATCATGATACAGCTGGTCCTTTTGTGATGAACTTACAGGTTGTTTTTAACTTTGGTTTGGTTTTGTTTTTTGTATTCAAACAGTATTATCATATGTACCTTGTGTATATGTGTGCTTGTGTATATATGTATGTTATCACTGCACACTTATGAGAGGATACTGTGACGTAAATTCCTAGTCATATAACTGCAAGTTAGTGAATGGGTTCCCTTTTCATAGATATAATCAAACTGCTCTAAAATCAGTGAAAGTTATAAAATGTCTTAATCTTTGTCAATTTGATGATGAAAATCATATTCCTTGTTGTAATTTACATTTATTTCTAAGTAAAATTGAGCATCATTTTGTACATCATGAGCACTTTTGTACATAAGCCAGGTGGATTTTTCTTGAACTGTCCATATATTCCTTTTCCTGTTTTCCATTAAGTTGTTTAATTTATTCATATAGAAGACTTCTTTGTATAGTAAGGAAAATAGTCTCTTTTCTGTCTGCTTATATGTTTCAAAGCTTTGCTTCCAGTTTGTGGTTTGCTATTTAACTTTAAAAATCATGTAGAAGTTTAAAATATTTTCTATGAAACTTATCCAAATGATGGCCTCTGGCCTTGCGTTAGTCATCTCATAAAGAACTTTTTGAGAATTTAAAAATTCACTCATCTTCTCTTCTACTATTTTTATGAATAAAATAAAATAAATTTTATTTTGGAGCAACTTTAGATTTACAGAAAACATAGAATGATAATACAGAACATAATATATTTCATTGTCTTAAACTTTGATCCATCTGGAATCTGTTGAAAGGCCTGAAGTGGAGATCAAACTTTATTTCTTTTAATTTAAATTTATTTTATATAACTTACTGAACAATTTTTTTTTTTGGTACCGGGGATTGAACTTGGGTCTTTGCAAGACAGGCCACTGAACCACTGAGCTAAATCCCCGGCCCCTGAACAATTATTTTAAGGCTACAGTAAGTCCCCAGGTAATGAACAAGTTCTGTTCTGGAAGAACTGCTCGTAAGTCAGATCTATTCATAAGCAGACAGTGCACCTGGGAAAGTTCACAACTCAAATGTTCCTAAGTCCGGACTTACTGTGTATTAGAAGTAATAAAAAAAAGCCTATGGTTCCTAGCTGTTTCTAGTCTAAGTAACACTGAGAAGATACTTTGTAGACACGATGAACATAATCGGCTTATGTTATATAAACAAGATTCTCCACCCATACGTGGGTGGGCCTCATCTGCTCGGGTGAAGCTTTCCCAGAAGAAGCACGTCACAAGACTGCAGCGCAGAAGCTCCAGCCTGAGTTTCTAGACTGCTGGCCTGCTCTGCCCTGCAGATTTTGGAGTTGTTACTTTCACAACTGCATGAGCCTATTATTTATATATAGGTATTTTTATGTAGAACTCTAATATAATTAAAATATTAAAGTTCTCTGGATTATAAGTCCTGAATCATGAGTGGAATCAAAGAGTAACATGGACTTGCCAAGTAGAATGCAAAGGCAGAAACAAACAGGCATCTCATACCTTTACAGCACAGCCATAGTGCTTGAAAGGACAGTGTTGTTCGGCTTCTGGACACACAGCAAGATGTTCATCCACCTATAAGACAGGCAGCCTCAAGCTATGGAAACTCTCCACCAAATCTCCATGCTTGGAGTGGCTGCAGTGAGCAGGAGGCCCCAGCGGGTGAGCAGGGGAGGGCAGGACCAGCACAAGGAGAGCACCTGGCCAGGAACAGCTCAGATGGGTCCTGAGTTTGCAGGGAGAAGGCAAAGGAGGATCGGGACGGGGCTCCTGTGGGGAGATTCAAACCTCAGCCCTTCACATTTGGGTTTTTAGCAGGGAGCGCTTGAACTATCTTATTATGTAGAACATACGGAGAGGAGTACAGTTACCTCGGTTCTTGGAATAATCTGCGAACACTTGTTGGGACAAGATACTGGATACTCAGGACACAAGTTCTCCTCATGATTCTGAAACAGAAAGTATGATGAAACAAGACCAAGGCTCCTCTCTTCTCCCCTCACTGAGAATGCAGACCTGTCTCTTGGGGATATTTGTCTTGCCTTCCATAGGGATTTATAAGATACTCCCCAAAAGGTTAAATGAATTCAATTAAAAAACTAAATGCTCTGATTGTTCAAACAGAACATCAGAGAGCAAGGGACTCTAAGAAGGAAGCCTGGGCAATTACCAGGGTGCCCCCTCTGGCCTCTGGAAAAGGTGCCCACACTCTGCCTATCCAGTGCAGTCACAGTCTGCAGGGCAGAGTCACTGTCACCTGCCCGCCACAAGGGCTCACACCACTCCTTCCATGTGCAGCAGGTGTAATGCTAGCTTCACCCATGATAAATGAACAGCACCCTGCCAATAAGGCTCTGAGCTACAGACTTGATTCTGTGCAGACAGCTGCAGCAGGAACTTTCGGTGTCCCTCCAGCCTACTCCACTGTGACTGCTCAGAAGAGCGTGGCCCTGGGGAGGAGGCTGCCCTGTCACCTGGAGATTGACCACTACTATGTCCTTCCTGCAGTAAAGGCATCTCTCCTCCCGGAACTGGCAGTGTGTGCTCAGGTGCTCCTGCAGGTCTCTCCGCAGCACAGCTTCCCGGCAGTTCTTGTTGGAACATGGAATGGCCTGGAACGGGCACTGCTGCAGGTGGTCCTGCGACAGACAGCAAGAGGCCAGTGGGCCAGCTGGAAGGCCCGAGGGTGAGAGCAAAGCCAGCTGGGCAGAAAGGCTGGCACAGGGCGGGAGGTGGGGGGCCCTGGAGCTGTCACGAAGGTCACTCACTGCTTCTGCTGAGGAGCGGCTGCTGGAACCAGAGGCTGCAAAAGCCACCTTGTTTGGCAGGAACTAGGAGAGCGGACATCAGGGCAGGGGACATGGCCAGGTGTATTTCAGATGACCCAGGACCCTGCTTATCATATTGCTAGATCAGTTCTTGGCTATTTTCCTGCGGCCTGCCAGTTAGGGTACTGGCTCTTTGAGGACATTTTTATTTCTTTTGAGCAGTCTCCGTCCCTACCTACAACCCCTGTACTGGCCTCTGCGCTGCACATGGCGGAAGATGGGGCAGAAGGAAAACAGAGAAGGAGAAGAGGGCATAACCTGACTCAGTGAAGGAGAGAGAGGACCAAGGATCGGGAGAAGTGACAGGCCCCGCCCAAGCAGACCCACCACGCACGTCGGCAGCAGCACAGAGATAACAAGCAGCCAGCAGCTACCCTGTTGCTCTCGCCATCACCCCATATCAACCGCACACACCCTCCTCTCTGTGCCAACGGCCTTCATGCCCTTGGCCCATCTGTACCCAGATGGCAAAAACTTAAGCATGTTGCTTTAATTTTGCCTGCCTCAATGGTCTCAATCATGCCTCGGTCTGACTTTACAAAAAGGAAGGGGAGGAGGTTGTCCCAGAAGCAAGAAAGAAAGAGACAAAGGAAACACAGGCCCATGGGCCACGGAGTAGCCAGGAATGCTCTGCCCTGTAACATCAGAAAATACTTTAACCAGAGTATCGGAGATCTATAACATTGGATTCTTCACATTCTAGATTTTTTAACAGCAGATAGGTCTCCATAAAAGCCACTGGATCACTGCAAGTGACTGTGATGCTGACAAGCTGCTCAAATCCTGGTGAATGTGATTTCCTTTAAAACAGAGCTGTCCAGCAAACTATTCATTCACATCCTATCTGTGACCACTTTACTCTGCAGCCAGGGGGCTGTGTCATTACAATAGATTCTGCACAGCCTGCAAAGCCAAAAATATTTACCACTTGCCCTCTAACAGAAACAGTTTGTGCCTCTTCTCTGAAGGAAAACAGAAGGAACAGATTTCCGGCATCCGGATAAGGATGACAGCTATTTGCCTTCACCACTGGTAGTAAAAAGCAAATGAGGATGACAGTCAAAATCTGAGTCTTCTCCCGAATTTACAGATCCTAGCCCTCCACTCTTACTAGTCAACATTCATGGAACTCTGCCTCCTTTTGGAACCAGCACCTTGCCACATGAAGGGGAAGGGATGCGCATTGCGAGAAACACTGAGGAGACAGGTGGAAGACACCAGCCTGGTTCTCTGGAAGGTTCTGGCCCCTCCAGCTGCAGTCCATTGGGACCCATTTCATTTGCAGGCTCAGTGACAGCAGTGTTGGCAAAGACGCCTAGGTCTTGGGCCTACCATAAAAGCAAGGGGCCAAGGGCTGTCATAGGATGAGAAAGCTCTGCGATCCCCCAAAGCAATCCTTGGGTTCACAAGGAAGTCATTTGTTATTTATCACCTAAGTGCCTAGGGGTTCGGAGGCCCGATAAAGAAAAAGGCTGAGTCATCTGAAATACCATCCAAGCTGGGTGGTGTGAGCGGAAATTGTCAGCAGCTTCCAAGCAGCTCCCTGGAAGCCAGAGATGGCTGAGTCTTGGTCACTTGCAGTGTGATCCAGCGGGCCTGGCAGGCAGGGCCGCACTGCCAGTGTCTCATTAACAGCCTTCACGGCCAGATGAAAGCACAGCTCAGACAGGAACTCAACTCCCCCTCACTTAAACTTTCCCTAGACCTGTTTGTTTCTCACACCAATGCTTCACCTTTAAACCACATCCTATTGCAGGTCTGTGATCTGCTTAGGTTCCACATCCTGCAGGCCAGGCCCACACACCTGAGCTCCAGGTGCAAGGGCAAACACTTGGCAGCCATGCCTGGCTCCTACCCAGGGACCCCCTGTCCTTCACAGTTCCCCCCAAATGACCCATCCTTGCTTGATTGTTTCTTTTGCTCAGCATGACTCACACTTTCTTTTTTGGTGTGATGACCTTACCACAACTTAGGGTGTGGCATACCCAGCATGCCCTCCCAGTGCCCCCCACAAAATGAACCCCTTCTTTCACATCCATACCTGCGATGTGCTTCAGCAGCATGTGGTGCCACCCAGGAGGAACCCTCAGAGGGCAACCCAGGACTCTCTCCACATGCCCACCCAGGAAATGTCACATAAGGGGGCCCGATACAGAGGTGGCAAAGGCAAGCATTGGTCATACCAACCTGATATCGTCCCAGAATCATCTTGGCACTACATCCAGGGGCATTTTTGCAATACACATATAAATTGAGGACTTCCCTTTTGCAGCAATTGTCTTTAAACACCTAGGAGACAAACATGTTAGGTCTCAGACCCTCCAACACTTTATAGGAATGCAAATGAAGCTATCATTAGTTTGGTCTTCAAGCACATCTCAAAAGTCAGATGGAAACTTCCACAGAGTTTGTGGAAATAACACCCTCACCATGACCCTAAAAGGAAAGGCTGCCTCGGATACGTGCTGATACACTCTGACAAGCCAGGTAACTGGGTACTCAGTGCCGGGGGAATCTCAAGTGAACTCCACCCACACAATCTGGATGCTGGACATGGGACTACGGGACTTAATGTTCGCCCTGCTGGATTTTCGTCTTGCTTTGGACCCACTCCTGTCTATCCTCCTACTTCTACCTTTTAGAATGGGAATGCTTATTTTGTGCCACTGTACGTTGGAAGTGTTTGGGTTTCTTTTCATCTTTACGGGGGCTTGCACCTAAGAGTTTGCCTCAAATCTCAGAGCGGACTTTGGATTTGGACTTTTTAGCAATGCTGAAACTGTTAGACCTTGACAACTCTTAGAGAAGCACTAAATGCTTTTTGGATAAAGGGATGCACAGGAAACCTTTTCGGGGGGCAGAGGCAGAATGTTATGGCCTGTGTCTAGATGTCTCCTAAGGCCTCGTGTGCTTCCTCATCGCTGTGGTTGTACAGAGGTGGCTGGATCTCAAGTGTGTGAGGGTGGGTTAAAGGTGTGTGAGAACTGGATTAGTCCACTGACTGGTTCAGGTTGTTCTGGGTGTGGGTAATGGGAGGCCCCCACCGCGTGGGTGTGGGTGGCACCAACCAATAGGCTTATGGAGAGTGTAAAAGGAAAGATGTTACCTTCTACCTGCCACTCCCTGAGCTGTTTCTCCTTTGCCATGCCCTGCTGCCTTGGAGCCAGCTGACTGTGGACTGAAACCTCTACAAACTGTGAGCTGAAATAAACCTTTCCTCCTTAAACTGTGGGTGCCAGGTATTTTCTCAGCAATGAGAAAAGTAACTAAGGTACCTCCTCTCACAGGGAGCTCATTAGGGTGTCTCTGAAGCAGTGTGGACTTGCTATTTCAGCACAAGACAGGACTTGGCAAACTTTCCTGTTAAGGGGTCAGACAGTAAATATTTTCAGCTTTCTAAGCCACATCACAACCACCTCTTGCGAATTTCAACTCTGCTATACATAACACCAAAACAAATGTTCCAATAAAATGTGCATGGACACTGAAACTCAAAGTTCATCTAAGTTTCGTGTGTCACAAAACATTAGTTTGATTTTTAAAACAGGTTTTTATTTTGAAATAGTTTAATACAAGAAGGTACAAAAATAGAAAAGTTACTATGCACCCTTCTTTTGATATTTTTTCAGCCATTTAAAAATGTAAAAGCCATTTGTTTCGCTCACAGGCCAAGCAAAATATGTGGCAGCTGGATTTGCCCTAAGGTGGGAGTATGTCAATCCCTGTTCTAATGGGTGTAAAGCATCACAAGGAATGCAGAAAAAGAGAAGATTCAGGCCAGGTGCTCAGGAAAGGCTTCCTGGAGGTGAAGCCTGAATCCAGGCAACTGAACACTAGATGAAGAAAACTGCACGTAATTAAAAAGAAGCTTTAAGGAAACAATTTTCATTGTGAAACAACAGTTTCTGTTATGGCTGTGTCTAGATGTCCCCCCAGAGCCTCATGCAGTCATAGCTGGGGCTTTTCAGAGGTGTCTAATCTAGGGTGTGTAATGTCTAAATCAGCCGCTTGATTGGTTTGGCACAGCTCTCACTAGGGTGTGAGTGCTACGCTTGCCCTAGGGTGGGAAGCCTGCACAAAATGTAAGGAACAGAAAGAGGGCAAATGTGCTCTTGCCTGCCTGCTTGCTATGAACTGTGACACCCGTCTGCCAGGATACCCTGACTTGGGCCCAGCCGACCATGGACTGAAACCTCTACAAACTGTGAGCAAAACAAACCTTTCTTCCTTTAACTTTGCATGTTAGGTATTTTGTATCAGCAACAAGAAAAGTAATTAAGACAGTTTCTTAGACATAACACACAAAAAATGACAAGGAACCAAGAGCCAAAAAACAAATTAGATAAACTGGACTTCATAAAATCCAAAAGATTTCTGCTTCAAAGGATACCATTAAGAAAATGAAGACAACCCACAGAATGGGAGAAAAATATTTGCAAATCATACATTCCTAAGAATCTTGTATCCAGAATGTACTGTATAAAGAACTCTTACAACTCAACAATTAAGACAGCCCAACTTAAAGACAGGCAAAGGAACTCAAGAGGCATTTCTATAAAGAAGATACACAAATAGCCAATCACAATGTGAAAAGACACTCAACATCTTTAGTCATCAGGGAAAAGCAAACTAAAACCACAAATACATAACACTTTACACCCACTAGGAAGACTAAATGAAAAGACTGGGAACAACAATTTTTGATGAGGTTTTAGAGACAATGGAACCCACATACATCACTGGTAGGAACCTGTGAAATGGTGTAGTTGCTTTGGAAACTGCCTGACAGTTCTCGGAATGTTAAACACTGAGTTGCCACATTACCCATAATTTCACTTAGCTACACAACCCAAAGAAATTGTTATGACTTCTGTCCCCTCAAAGCCTCAGGCAATCATAGGTGGGGCTTTTCAGAGGTGGCTGGATCTAGAATGTGTGATGCTGGGGTTAAGGGTGTGTGATTACTAAATGAGTCCACAGATTGGTTTGGCGCCCACCCCAAGCTGGGTAGCCTAGGAAGAATATAAAAGGGGCAGAAAGAAGCTGCTATTGTCACTTGTCCTTACTTACACTTGCTTGCTTTTGCTGTCTTCTGCCTGCCATGAACTGTTTCTCCCCTGCCATGCCACCCTGTTCTGTAGCCAGCCAACTATGAACTGAAACCTCTATAAACTGTGAGTTAAATAAACTTTTCCTCCCAAAACCTGGGGTGTTGGGTATTTTGTCTCAGCAACAAGTAAAACAGAAATGAACACAGGTCCACAAAAAGTCTTGTACATGAATACTCATAGCAGCATTATTCCTAATCATTCAAAAGTGGAAACAACCCAAATGTCCATTAACTGATGAATGGATCTTTAAAAATATGACATAGCCATACAATGGATGGAATGTAGCAATAGGAAACAATGAAGTACAAAACCTTGTACGACCTGGGTGAATCTTAAAACAGTATGTTAAGGGGAAGAACTTAGACACAAAAGGCCACACACTGCATGATCCTATTCACATGAAATATCCAGAATAGGCAAATCCACAGAAGCAGAAACAAGATTAGTGGATTCCAAGGGCTGGGAAAGGAGAGGAGGGAGTGACTACACAGGCATGGGGCCTCTTCCTGGGGTGACAGCTATATGACCCTGTGACTAATACTGCGACCCACTGAACTCACTTTCAAAGGTAAATTTTATAGAATGTGAATTTTGTCTCAATACAGCTCTTACTAAACAAAAAGGAAGTTTTAGGGATTAGCCAAACAAGAAAGAGAATTCAAGGAAAATGAATGCTCCATATCTCCCACCTGCTTAATATGGCTGGAGCTAGCGCAGAAAGGCATAAGGAGCGGGCAGGAAGGCCCTGGTAAGGGAAGACTGAAGGAGCCACTCTCAAATAGAAGGAGAAGGAGCTGCCCGGACCCAGGCAGAGGAATGTGGACTCCAAGGAAGGACCCTCGACCACTTTCCTGCTCTAGACCTAAGGACCAGCTCAACCCAGGACCCTGGCCTCTCCATCAGTAGGTCAAAGCAGTGATTTCCTTACCTCCTGAGTCTTGATCACCTCTTTATCTACAGGGCAGATTGGCACTGAATTTAATTCTCTGAAGAGAAGAATAGAAAGAGCGCCATGGTTAGTGTTCATCCCCCACAGCTCTTTCCAGAGCAGCTCAGTGCTGCAGCCACACCCCATCTCCAGGCACAGCATCGCCCCATCTTGGCACATGTGGTCCCCTCTATGCAAAGGTGCCCCAAATCCCTCCTTCCGCACCAGCTGAAAAGCTTCCACTGTCCCTGCAGGATGCAGTCAGACAGAGGCCCCCCCGCCAGGGTTAAGTGCCCCGGCCTCTGTTAATCCCACTGTACAGCCTCCGCCCCCTTTACCAGACTGTGACCCCTGGCAGACTGACACTGTTGTGCTCCACACTGCACCCCTACTCCTAGGCTCTAGACGCTGGAGCTTAAGTGCCCGGGAGGCGCAGTGCCAAAGGGATGAGAATGTGCTACAACCCTTCAAGGCAGGCAGGGTACACTGGCCTCTGGGCCCGCAGAAGCCCCAATGCCTCTGCATGTCTCTCCTGGTCCCTCTGTTAAAATGGCACAATCCAGGCTGCTACAGTGTGGAGGCTGGATGTCTCCCAAAGGTCCATGTTAAAGGCCTGTTCCCAGGGAGCTGCTATAGGGAGGCAGGGCCAGGTAGGATGCCTTTGAGTCACAGAGACCGTGACTCAAAGTCTTCTGTTTCCTGGGTGATGAGGTGAACAGTCCCACACACCATGACATGATATGGTGCCTCACTGCAGGCCCAAAATAGTGGGCCCAGTGAATCATGACCTGGAAACCCCAAAACTATGAGCTAAAATAACCTTCTTGTTTTTTCTAAATTCATTGTCCTGGGTACTTTGTTATAGTGATGTAAGGCTGACCAACACACAGCTTCCAGCTGCCCAGGAGCCCAAAAGCCATGGCAGCAAGGTACCAATGGCAACCACAGTGCCTCTGCCTCAGTGCAACCAACACTCAGGGAGAGGTGGACACAAACCACCTCCTCACAAAGCCTATGCCTGCGGCCTGCTGTCCCTCACGGGACATGTGGGGTTTGAATTTTAAGAAAGGGTGAATATGCATAAATGAAGGCCAAAAGTGAAGGCTGCTCTCAGGGCCAAACAGCAGGGTCTGGGAGAGTCCCTCCCACTGTGGCTGCAGAGCCAGCCCCACACTACCAGCTACGCTACACCGTGACTAGAGGGAGGCTGTGTTCTACCCTCACCTCAGGGACAGGATGCAGTGCTGGCAGAAGCGGTGCCCGCAGCCCGTCTGGTGGGGGTTGTGCAGCACGGAGCAGCAGAAGGCACATTTGTAGCGCTCTTCCAGCGGCTCCGTAAACCAATAATCTGTGTGAGGCTCAAAGTCCAAGGAAATGGAGTTGCTGGAGTTCTGGCGGATGAAACCACAGGGGACCCCACCTTGCTCCTCTGAGTAAGCCATCCTGGGAGTCAGGGGAAAAGAAGGAAAACTGAAAGTAAAAACACCCACTTCAGCCCTCAGCTAGTTAATGCCTTGTTTCATAATCAGTGAACATTAACTACATCGTCATTCTGGTCTGATTCCTCAGCAACAATAACTTCCTGCCCCTGGGGGCCTCCTACAAACACGAGGTGACTTTGGGGTGCTGGGCTTGAGGCTGATCCAGACGATTTCTAGCAAGAATCTATGAGATGTCAGCTCTTTGTCCACCGCCTTCCACAAGGTGCTACATATCCCGTCTCTGTGGCCACAGGCCTGCACCAAATGCTTCCAGGTGCTAACTGCACCATAAACAAAGCTTTACTGACTTTTCTTCCAAGATTGAGAGAACCGAAATGTGTTTTATTAACATTTTTCAGAAGCAAGAGTCTTGCACAAATACATCTTTTACTATCAACGTTCATCTCTCCCTCCCTCAACTCTCTTGCCACCACTGTGGGTGGCAGTCTGTCTGCACACTGAAATCCTGCCCATACGGTGCTGCTGAAGGAGGTGGGGCCTAGAAGGTAATGGGGTCGTGAGGGTGGAGCCTCATGGACAGGTCTGTAGCCCTGCAGAAGAGACCAGGAAGCTCCCTCCCTTCTTGCTGCCCCATCCCGGAGCAACCAGAAGAGGGCCCTCGCCAGGACCTGCCCAGGCTGGCACAGATCTCAGGCTCTGACCTCCAGAACTGTGCGAAACAAACCTGTCACATAAGCTACCAGCCTGCAGTCCTGTTACACACAGCAGCCCAGCTGAGATAACACTGAGTCACCTTCTTCTCACTGAACTAATTAAGAGCCCAGGAACTGCTTTCTCCTCCACTCCATCTCTGTGCTAGAAAGTCAGGGTGAAATTTCCAAGATGCAAGTATGATGCCAGGTTACCTCCCCCATCTCTCAGGGGCTCAGCCATGCTTTGAGGGAAACATCTGCCATGCTGAACAGGCCACGGGACATCCTTCCCACCCCGCTGCACTTGGGCCTCCCTCCTTCCCTTTGATTCCTGCGCCCCAGCCACACAGGCTTTTGGCTCTGCGATAGGCCAGGCTCTCCTGTCCCGGAGCCTGTGCACCTGTCCTGCCTCCATCCGGACTGTCCTGTCCTCCTTGGTCTTCTTCATTTGGTTGACTTACACTGTGCTTCCACTTCGAGGGTCATGTCTTTCCGCCAGCTTCTCTTCCCCGGTCTGACGGCACATGGCCTACTCGCCCGTCCGTAAGGCATCCGTGTGGCCTCGGGAAAGGCTGGGAATGCGAGTGGGTGAGGAGGAAGACTTTTCACTTTACAACCCTCCTGAGTTTTTGAACATGAGTGCATTCCCAATTCAAAAATGAAAATATAAAAATAAAAAACAACATCCGCCAAGTCACACTGCGCATTAAATCAGGTTCCTTTCCCCAGAGCAGTTCCTGGCTTGGGGTCGGATGTGCACCTGTGTGATTATCCGGTTTGTGCCTGTGCTCCTCGGTGACACAGTCTGCATCCATTCTGGGTCACCACTGCACTCCCCACTTCTAGCCCTGCCCCTGGCTTGGAGAACAACTCAGCTATGGGTTGAATTAATGTTTCTGAATATATTCTTGAGAAAAACTCCCAATAGTGCAGCTGTATTAGTGCTGGCCTCTAACAGAGATTTTTAGCTTATTTTTGTGCAAGACCTCCCCCAGCTTTAAAAATAGGATGAAAACTCTAGACCTCCTCACAGATGGGAGGCCGGGGGGCAGCGCCAGGATGGCTCGGGCCACAGACCCGTGTGGTCTAGGGGGGCACTCTGGAGACCCTGTCTCTCCTCCACTAAGGAAACTCACCTGGGCCTGCAGCAGCGTGTGGCCTGATGAGCTGGGTGAGAGATACACAGCCCCATCTGCCCTGGGCTGTCTGCTGCTCTGCCTTTCCCATGTTCCCCGACCGGCCTCTTGCCCTGCTAGAGCATTTGGAGCCTGGTGTGCCCAGGGAGAGAGGAGCAGAGTAAGCACCAGCCTTTTCGGGCAAATAAGCTTCCTCTCTGGGAGACTAGAGGATGTCTTTCCAATCCAAGGCTTGAGGTGAAAGCCCTACCTCTTCTCTTCTGCATGTTTCCTGTAAAACTCCCAAGAGTGGTAAGCAAGCAGTGCAGGGCGACTGTTCCCCTTTCAGCATGGTTTGCCCCTGGGGTCTAACTGAAGTTTTTTTTTTTTATGTTATTTCTTTTTGTTTTTCAGTTTTAATTGAGTTTATTGGTACATTTTAGGAATACAGTACAGTTACATTCATTGTTGGGATCTTGTACCTCTACATGACAGGTCTTGGTTCTCATATTTTCCCCTTGTCCCTGCCCGCCCTTCACCCCCTCCTCCCCTCCCCATCTACAAGCACTTTATTTCCATTTCATTCTGAAGAAGAGGCACAGCATCCAGACTCCATGCACAGAACTCATAACCACAGCTCCTTTTGTGTTGGAAGATGGGAACGACCGATCTCGTGCTGCCTAAGCCATCTGGTGGCCTCTGGCACCAAGGGAGGTCGCTGTGCCACACCTGAGCCCTTGTACCATGCTCTGCATCCCTCTGAGACTCCTCACTGAGACCAGGCTCGTGTCTGTGTCACACAGCAGCTACACGCGGATGCTCGGAACTGTACCCCGAAGTGGCAGCAGGGTCAAGGGCCAGGGCAGCCCGTGACCCTCCACGACCTTCTGTCCTACTCCCCCATGCTAGAATCCTCTGGGCTTGTTCATCTTTCTCTTTAACTGTAGTTGTCAAACTTTAGGGTCTTAGTCAAACTTTAGGGTCTTAGTTTTACCACTGCTATGGTCTGAATACCCAATATCCAAATTCCAATGTTGGAACCTGAGAGCCAAGGTGACAGATTCACCAGGTGGGGTTTTAGGAGATGATTAAGCCGTCGTGGTAGAGCCCACATGCGCTGGATAAGCAGCCCCTGCAAAGAGCAGGTGGGAACTGGCTTGGGCCTTTTGCCCTTCTGCTCTTCTGCCAGGTGAAGGTCATGGCAGCAGCAAAACGAGAACCTGCACCACACACTGTGCCCATGGTCCCGCAATCTCAGCCTCCAGAACAGTGAGAAACAAATTTCTGGTTTTCATAAATATCTGGTCCGAGGCACTTTTGAGGTATTTATGAACTATGATCATATCCTTAAAAACTGAGGCCTCAACCAGCTTGGTGGCATACTCTGGGAGGCTGAGGCAAGAGAATAGCAAATTCAAACTCAGGCTGGGCAAGTTAGTAACTTAGTGGGATCATGCCTCAAAATTAAAAAAAAAAAAAATTAAAACAGCCTAGAGATAAAGACCAGTGTGAAAGTTCTGGGTTCAATCCTTAGTACTGCCAGAAGAAAAATGAGGTCTCAAAGACCCAAAGATCAAGGTAGCCAATACAATATTGGAGGGGAAGAACCAAGAGAGACACTATTTGATTTTGGAACTTATATAAGACCTACAGTTATCAACATGGTGTAGCATTGGGGGAAGAACAGATAAAGAGACCCCTGGAACAGAAGGGAGAGTCCAGAAATACTACATTTCCCTGATATTAAGATCCAACCAGAAAATAAGCCCTGGCATGATCTCTTGATGCTCCAAATACAAGCCCTGCCCAAAACAAGCCCCAGCTAAGATCACCGGCCAGAGGGACACATTTAGCAGGTCCTTTGCAACACGTGATAGAGAAATTGAATTATAAAGTAATACTAATATATAACTAAACATAAATATTATTGACATTATACTTAAAATAAATGATGTTATAAATTATAACTACGTATTTGTGAACACCAAGCGGGTGCCTCTGGAGAGGTAAACGCCTGTGTAAAGTGATGAACTCAAGCCTCACTGCCAAGAGGGCAGTCGGGGCACACCTGGCCGTGGACAGACGTGGCTGTGTCTCAGATGAGTCTTCAGAGCTAAGAGGCCATGGCTGTAACGGGGCACTGCAATTAGGCTAGAGGGACAAATCCTCACTGAAGGAGTGCTCTGCTGCTGGCCGTGAGAGGCTGGGACCGATGGTCCCACAGGAAATGGACCCGCAAGAAGACAGGCCAGGATCTGGGGTTGGAGAGACACGACGATGCTCCAGAAGAAGGTGGTGTGACTGTGTGTGAATAAATGTAGATTTTTGTACATGTAAGACATCCCCTGAAAACAAGCCCTATTGTGTCTTTTGGAATAAAAATTAATGTAAGACTCAGTCTTATTTTCAGGGAAATACCACAGCCCCACAAAAGTACTACTGACTGATCCTTGACAAAGCAACAGAGCAGGGCTGCCCAATGATGCAAAGACAGTGTTTGCAACAAATTTCCTAGAACTGGACCTCCGTATGAAAAAAATCTAGACACAGATCTCACGCCCTTTACAGATATTAGCTATAAATGAATCACAGGCATAAATGTACAATGAGAAGACTATAAAGCTCCTAGAGGTAACACAGGAGAAAAGTCTAGACGACCTTGAGTTTGGCAATGACCGAAAACACAACACAAATGCATGTCTGTATAGAAAGAACCGACAGGACGTCCACTCAGTTTGTTGGGACTAAAATAAAACCAACTTTTTAAAAATTGAAGGCTCCTAAAACTTTTAATATGAGTTATATTCTATGACATTTACCATATCTGAAATCAAAATGAAATAATTTTAAAATAATTTTTAATTAACTTCAACATACTAGTAAGCCAATAGCACGTTAGCATAAATAACATTTTTGTGAAAAAGCATTTTCTCAAACGAGAAAACAATCCGTAAGCACAGTGGCCCTCTGTCCACGTCTGCATCTCTTCGGCGTCTGCCTTCAGAGAGCTGAATGCCCGCGCGAGCCTCTGCGTCACACATCACCAGCCGGCAGACACCCCGTGGGTGCCAAGGAGGGAGAGCAGAGAGGCAGCGCCGTCTCCCGTCGCTCGGAGGCCTGCTCTGAGCATGGTCTCCGGGATAGGGTGCTGCACAGTCAGTCCCAGCAGGGCGTGTGTCAGCAAGCGTTTACCGACAGCTCCGGGAAGAGGAGCTCGTCCGCTGCATGCGCCGCTCTACGGTTAAACTCGCCTCTGGTTTCCAGAGGCCGCGACTCCAGCTGGGAAGAGACGCCCAACCGCCCACAGTGCTTTCCTAGTTGCACCTGCTCCCAGGGCCCGGGAGCACTTGGGAACCACTGCTCCTGGAGGCTGCTGCTGTGCAGGTTTGTGTCTCAGCGGCTGCACAGCCAGCAGAGGCCCAGGGTCTCAACGCCCAGGCCTTCCTCTCCCAGCCACTGCGTGTTCCCCAAACCCATTCCACTTGCCTATGCCAGCCGCGGCCCTGTTCACTCCCTAATCTGCTGTCTTGTTCGGCATTTGTTTTCACTACACATTTTCTAAAGTCACACTTATGATCAGTTATAAGATGGGAACGTCAGATATCGTCCTACATAAAAGTACTTTGGTGTCTCCCTGAGCAGGGTCCACTCCTGCCTC
Source organism: Fukomys damarensis (assembly GCF_012274545.1). Lineage (NCBI taxonomy): Eukaryota > Metazoa > Chordata > Mammalia > Rodentia > Bathyergidae > Fukomys > Fukomys damarensis. The sequence continues at coordinate 48,049,097 of NW_022900923.1, read as the reverse complement.
TGAAGCTTCCTCGTGCCTCCACACACGCGGATCCGATCAGAGGGACGGCACAACCACACAGCTGCAAAGGCTGCCGCCTCTGCAGCCCTCAGTGAAAGGGCCGCCTCAGGCTGCTCCTGCGTCCTGCCCAGGGAGCTGTTCTCATAGGTGTGAGCAAGCACTCCACTTATTAAAACCTTCCCCTTGGTGCATAACGGCTTACGGAACAGAACAGCAAAGGAGTTCAGTTCTTACAAAGAAGAAAACGATCATCAAAACCACTAATAATAGAGCTTGCGTGCTGCTTTCCTGGCAGCCCGTCAGGGAACATGCGTTGTTGCTCTCCTGCTGCAGAGGTGTTAGCTCAAGTCAAGAAAGACCAAAGACAATCTCATCCGTCTGCTCCCCGGAACTCTTACTGAGCTCCTTTTAAAGGCCATGTCTTCATTTTATAAATGGATACATTTTTTTCACAAAAATGATTTTTTAGGAATTCCAAAGGATAGTTGTGATTGTCACAATCTAAACTATTTACTCACAATTTCTTTGGATTCGTTTCTGGGGAATACACAATGGTTCTGCTTTCTGCAGCAGCATGCATTTGGCCTTCGGCTATAGTGTTAGTTTAATCTCAGGCCTAACCAAGAAAGGTAGGTCTTCCCACACCAATCCAGAGCCCCTGACACCCTATCTGGACTCAGGGAGCTCTGGAAAATGTGGGATATTTCTGCCTGTTTGGTAGTTCCTAAGATCTAAGTCCAGGAACTGTGACTCCCCAGACCTGCCTCCTGGGCAGTTACTGGTCACTGCAGGCCACAGAGCCCATCATCTGGGCTCCACAGGGCTCTGCCCTCACAGCTGCAAGGCTGGGATACTGCAGCCTGACAGCCAGATCCTTGTGCTCTGTGGTGACGCATCGTCCCCCTCCCACGTGCAGTGTGGCAAGTGCAGAGGCAGCTGACACGTGAGGCCCGCTAAGGGCAGAGGGACCTGACGTGGGAACAAGCGCCACCAAAAGCACCCTTGACGAAGGGTGCTGGAGCCTGGATGAGGGGCCGCTAACACTGCTTCAGGTGCCTGTGCTGATTTTACCAAGAGGAAAGCGTGTCAGCTGGTCTCAAAGAAAGGGGCATTTTCCAAATGGAGAAACGTGAGAACTTCCCAGAGGATCCATAAAAGTTCTAGGATGGTTACGAATAAACTGCAGCCAGCGAGGAGCTAAAGGAACGGGTGATCGTATGCCTGTCTGCTCAGCTCCGTCTCCTGCTCCTGCTGTGGCAGTGTCTTCGTCTCGCCTGCTCTCCTGTGTGAGGAAGGTGACCAGATCCCGGGGCAGGGTAGCTGGCGTGCCACTGGGAGGCAGAGCCTAGTCAGAAGGGACCGGTCACTGGGGAGGCCTGGAAGGGCGCTCTCCCTCCCCCACTCCCCCCCCTCAGCTTTCTGGATGCCGTAGGATGAGCAGCTCCCCTCTGCCAGGCCCTTCCACCAGACCCTGCCTTGGAGCTGGCTATGGACTGAAATTGCTACAAACTGTGAGCCAAAATAATTTCCTTTAAGGTGTGGGTGTCTGGTATTTTGTCCCAGAGACAGAGAGTGACTCAGCCACGGGATGAGACATCGGTCTCCCACGCTCCCTGGCTCCCAGCTAGGTTCAGGGAGTGAACCCCTGGTGGGGGTGGAAGCAGAGGGGAGACACCACGGGACTCACCCCCGATCCCCCAGCACTGGGCAGCATCGCAGCATGACTCGGTCCCCTCCAGCCTTTCACCATAGCAGACGTGGTGAGTCTGAGGACCAGCTCGGCCCAGCACCATCCCCAGGGAGGTGCAGCGTCCATCAGGGCTCATCGCAGGCAATCTCCTGAGTCTCCGCTTTGGCTCCTGCTTTTCCGCCACACCTATAACCATCTGCGAGGGGCAGAGTGCAGGGAGAGGAGGAGCACAGGAGCTGAGCCAGGATGAACGCACCGACCTTTCCAGGCAGACATGGAGGGGTGGCTCCCAGGAATTACAGACTGGCGCAGAGGTGGACAGTGGTGTCCAGCCCAGCGCAGGAGCCAACACCATGAAGCAATGGTGACGTAAAATGCATAGGTGTAGAAGTGGATTCTCAGGCAGGGCGAAAGCACAGGGCAGTGGAGGGCGACGCCCAAGTTCTGGGACAGGACAGCAAATGATGGCCCTGTGAGATGGGACAGGCAAACGGTAGGAGCCAAGTGGTGGGAAGGAGACCTGTCAAAGTCGGGTGCCCTCCTGAGTCTTACTAGAACGGTGTGAGTACAGGCTGTGACCGGGAGAGCACATAAAACAGGACTTTAAAAATGAGAATTTTTTTCTTTTAGCGATAAATCCCTTTGCCAATTTTCTCATGTTGAAAACATATACACCATCCCCTCCTCTCTTCAACTCTAATGAAGAGGGAAACTAGCACCTATCAAGCTGAAAGGAAAGGCAGACACTGGAGGGACGGAGCCTAGACCAGGGGAGGGTCCTAAAAACGTCTTGTCTACTGTCTCACAAAAAGCCCTGTGGCTGAAACAGGCAAGACAAAGATGGAAGGCAAAGCGTCTGTGTCTCCTTCAGAGCTGGCATGGAATAGGCCCTCCTTTCACCAAAACTGCATCCATGTTTCCTGGGGGATAATGGGCAATACAGACCTGAGCAAACAGAAACAAGACCAGCTGACATCTCAGTCTCTTATTGGAATACATTACATGATCTGCCAGAATCATAGGGTTTATCTTATATTTACATAAATTACAAGAGTAAATTATAAGATTATAGGATTCCGAGGAATGCCCATGTTTCCCGTGTGAGTTCAGCGATTAATTTAAGCCCGCCCAAAGACTGAAAAACACTTTCAATGTACTGCACATCACTGAATCGCACTATTAGATGGCTAATTTTAATCAAACAAATAAAAAGTTTGCTATACTTAGGACTACTAGGAAGTCCCATTAAAAGTGAAGACTTTGCCAACTAATACAACAACAGAGCCCACTTTAAGAAAATTAAAACTTTGTCACTTTACAAATTTCCTTGCTATGTAGTGACAGTGTTTTATGTAATCTGTTTAGCTCTGACAGGAAGTAAGATTTGGAAAGATAGGCCCTCCACAGAGAGCACGGGGAAACTCGGAGCCCAGTGCTGGGCTCTGTGGTCCATTCCTCCCGTCCACTGCCGAGCACGCGCCTGCCTCACACGCCGGGTGCCCGCTGGTGCGGCCCCCAGTCTGCCTCTGGGTCTTGGGACTTTCCCAGTTCCCTCTACCCCAGTATTTCTAGTGTTGACTGGGTTAAGGCGGAGCCCGAGGGCAGAGAGCTGCTAACCCGGTGCAGGGCTCTTCTGTAGGAAGGGTTACTGAGGCCAGGAGTCGCGGGGGACTGCTTTCTGTGCGAGGTGAAGCTCCCAAGCCGTGGGGTACCGGACAGCCACAGGGCCATGGCATCGGCTGGGAAAGCTGCCCAGGCAGGGAACAGCTCTGCCCAGGCGCTGTCCAGGTCGTCAGAAACCAACTCCCCTATGTGCAGAGAGTGCAGCTACGCTAGGCGATGGAAATGCATCGGATGGCGAATGTTTACATTTAAAAAGCACAACACATAAAAGGCACAGTGCCCACGAACCCCCTTAAAATAGCCCCTCGATTCCAACACGCCTCTCCCATCGTTCCCGCCGCTTTCTAAAGCAGCTCCAGAGTCTCTTTCGTGTCTTCCTGAGGTACGATGACAGCGATGCCACTGCCCAGCGCTGGCCAACGGGGAGGCGGACTCCTGTAAAGTCACGCCGCGTCCTATCCACGCTGTGGCACTGTGACCAAAGGAAAATGTTTTTAATCAATCTGGGTCACTGAGGCAGCCACAAGAGTGCAATAAAGGCACAAAAGAGGTTTCTGAGAACTGCTTCAGAAAGGGAGAAGGTTGGGAGCGAGGGGAAGTACGGAGGCAGACTAAGGGTAATGCGTCTTTTACTGTAATACATTTTAAAAATGTAAACATTCACTGTTTTTCGATTGCACTGCATAAACCATTTTTCCAAACCCACCCCAGGCCCAATAATGGGTCCTGCACTCAGAGGAGAGGGGGCTCTGGCCAGTGATGATGAGTTGAAATACCCAGTCCTTGATGAAGGATTCCTGCTTTCACAGAAGGGACAGCTGCTACAAAAAAATAAAAATAGAAGAAAAAAACTTTTTCTCTCACATTATCCCCACTGTACAAGGGACACGGAAACTGGCTGGAGTTTGTTCCAAAGCTCCTGTCTGTGAAAACCCACAGGGTTTGCTGCTGACGGAGAACAAGCAGCCCCTGCACACTGCGTGGGACGCTGCCCCCCAGCCTCCTCTACCTCAGCACAGAGGAGCAGGTTACACACAGTTAAATCAGCACAGCCCCTCTGAATGAACTTGACAGAAATGGGTTTTACTGAGCTTTAACCTGGCAGGTTAGGCAAAGCTGACGAGCCTGAGAGAAAGGAGGAAGTGGTGAAGCCATTTTGCATGGGCCTCACATCAGAGAAACCAGACCAAGACCAGCTGATTCCACAATAGCCAGATGAGAAGGGACGGGACAGAGAACGTCGTGGGTGTGACATTAACTCCTCATAAGTACGACTTCCCTCCAAGTGTCAGGAAAACTGGGTCCTCATTTTCCTCACAGTGTCGTAAGTGGCACTGCTGAAGAGAAGCGGGCGCAGGGGGATGGCCCAGCTGCCCACACACCCTGGGCACCGCAGCCCAGCCAGCCCCCCAGGCAGGAGACTTCAGGGAGTGGCTCTCTGCCCCTCTGAACCATCCACAGCCCACCCGTGACACTTGGTAGCATCCGGAAGGATGGTTAGATTTGCCCTCAGAACTGAAGTGCAGAAGAGCAGTGGGATGTTGGCTGGGAAGAGAATCCAGGAACGTTCTGACTGGCGAGGCGCAGGAATGGGGCTCCAGAGCTGGAGCCAGCAAATGTACACGCTTAGCTCATCTGACCCCAACGACAGTCCAATGGCATATCCCCTACCTTCATTCCCTGCTTTTCAAATGAGGAAACAGGCTCGGGCCACCAGGGAGCCGTCAGGGTTAGGCAGCCATGGAGAAGGGCACTGGTAACTCACCGCACTCATAAGCACACTCGTAGCACACCACTCGCATCAGTGATGGTGGGCCCGTCACTTGCTTTTGCAAGTAGTTTTACACAGCAGCCACCTTCGCTTGTTTATGCACTGCCTGTGGTTGTGTTCGCAGCCTCACGGCATAGTTCGGTAGCTACAACATGGGCCGCGTGCGTCACCTGCAAAGCCTAACGCTGTCACTCTGTGGCTGTTCACAGAAGTCTGTGCACGAAGAGCTCATGATGGTAGAACACGGTGAGCACCCTAAGGGGCTGTGTCATGCTCAGGGGCCAGGGCTGGGCAGGCAGACGGCCCCACCTTCCCTTAGCCGTGAGGAGTGGACAGTGGCTCAACTGCAGGCTGTATAGGTCTTGGAAGAGAACAAGGGATGGCACTTTGGACAGAAGGCCTCACTGAGGAGGCGACACCTGGGCAGCAGGCACGATGGCTGCAGGGGAGGGGCAGAAGGCAGCTCTGGGCAGCGTTGCCAGAGTGCCACCAGTGTGAGGGAGGGCGCTGGGGAGAAGGCGGGAGCCGGCGCCCACCGCCTGGAGGGTCCGGGCTGTTCCAAGGACAGAGCAACAAGAAGCTGCAAGCACACCCTGGGAAGCCTCTGGCAGGAGCTGGAAAAGGCCACGCCAAATGCCGAGTGGAGAATGGCGGGAGGATTGGGACAGCGGGGAGAGGACGCTGGGACTGTCCGGTGGGCTGTGGTGGTGCTGAGCTGGGAGACTGAGGACACATTTTCACCGCAGAGAGCAGAGGAGCTTGACAACAGAGAAGGAGCCCAGGCTAACTCAGGGCTTCCACACCTGGGCAGAGGGAGGGAAAAGTGCAGTGGAGGGAGAGAAGCCCTGAAGACACCTGTTTATGTGGGAGGACTCGCTGAGGCAAAACACCTTTCCTTCTTACAATCTTTTTACACCTGGTTTCCCCATACACCTGCTTGCCATGAACGGACAGCTCTTCTGAATCTGGTCACCTTGTCCAGGCCCCAAGGAGAATGTGATGGGCAGACAAGTTCTGTGAGCCCACCCTGCTGTCCCCTCCCTTGTCCCAAGTCAGAACACCTCTGAAGGCTGAGTGTGTGACCTCCTGGTGGCTCTGAACTGCCAGCTCAGATCCACTCCTACACACCAAGCTAAGCGTATTTCCGTGGCTAGCTGCTTTAGTGAGGTTGCCTTGATGTCCTGAAATGGACTCAAAATGTTTACCTTTCAGGGTCATTTTGAGGTTGGGGAAGAGCCAAAAGTTGCCAGATCCTTGCAAGGTGGATGAGGGTGCTCTGCCGTGTTTTTACGAGCCCGCCTTTCCATTTGGCGGCACCCAGCTGCTGCACTCACTGTGTCTTTGATCACATCTCATGAGACACCCAGAACTGCTTCAGAAAGTGGTAGCATGATGAGCTAAGTGTGTCCGAAGTGAGGGAGAGTATTTTGAGGAGGATTAATTTGATGTATCCTCTGCTGTCATAAATCTTTCAGATTTAAGCATTCACTGTATTTGATCACACCTCCTATTTATATGCAGCCCAAGACAAGGCTGGCCGTGGGTGGCTCTAAACTGTATCACCTAATCAGATTTGCCACGGAGACTCCTCCAAATCTCAGCCCTTCTGCCTGTAAGTGGCATGTGGTACTCCTGAGCCCCCGGCCCTGGTGACAGCATAGTTTTTGGTTTTCCTCCCAGCCCTGACCAATCCCTCAGGGACTCCTTATGTCACCCTACTCCCTGCGGGCTCCCAGGCAGGGACAGCTCCCCTATCTCATTAGAAAGGCTCCTTCCTCCCCAGCTCAGCCATCTGTGGGGGCAGCCCCTCCAACAAGCTATGGGGCATCGTCCCAGGTTTATTGTCCCTGGCTTCCTCCCTTCCTGACTACACTATTTGCTCGCACCCTCAGAAAGCAAGAAGGAGGTCAGGGGGCCTGTGACATGGAAGCCTGGATACACAGCCAAACAAACCACTTCAGATCTCTCCTGGACTTCAAAATTCAACTAAGAACTGGGCCCCAGTGTGCCCTGGAGGAAGGAGAGGCCTGAAGAGCCCAGGCAGGCTCCAGCACAGACAGGCCAATGAATGCAGTCGGTGCCCTCATCCAAGGTCATGCAGCGCAGTAGTCGTCTGCGATCAACCAAGATCTGAAAATATTAAGGTGGGAAATTCCAGAAATGAGTGATTAGAAAGTTTCAAGTTGTACACCACTCTGAGCAGGGGATGGTGCCCACTCCATCCAGCCAGGGAGTGAGCACCCACTGTCTGGCACCTTCCCGCTCTGTATGCTACCAGACCCTCAGTTATCACATCGGCTGTCACCACTCTGTAGCAACTGTGGTCAGGCAGCCCTTATTTTACTTAATACGGGCACCAAAGTGCAAGAGGAAAAATGTTTGCAATTGTTTCCCAGTGTATTGTTAGAACTATTGTTTCTAATTTATCAATTAAACCTTACCACAGGTGTGGATATACAGTACAGGACACATATGGGGTGGAGACTATCTTAAGTTTCAGGCATCTGCTGGAGGTCTAGGAACAAATCCGCCATGGACAAAGGCAGGCTGCTATACCCAAAGCCTTGACTTGACCACGAGGTACCAGAGACACAGAAGGTCAACACCATTCTAGCTGTGCCCTGCCTTTTCCCACAGCATCCACATGCACAGCCCAGCTGCCTCTGTCCAGCTTTGGAGATGGGTTTGCAGCTCCAAAGTTGCCACCCATGTGACATACAAGTGCTATTCACAGCACAGCTGGGACTCAGGCTGGAGCATGAGGCAGCACTTGAGAGCGGCAGATGGGATAACCTTCTCCTAACTCTAGAGAATGCACTTTCGACCCTGGCTCACAGGGAAGCAGAACAGCAGAGGTGACCCTTTCAGCTGGGAATTGGAACAAAAGGCTCCTTGAGGTCTGCTCCCCGGGCACACCCCACATGCCCAGTCCACATGGCAGGGCATCCTTAGGGTTGGCTCCAAAAATGCAGTCCCTCGGAACAACACCTGACATCAGCTGTTGGGACTGAGGAGGAAGAGCAGGTGGGGAGCCCAGAGGGCAGACACAAGACAAGCAGGGAGAACTTGGGGACTGGCTCTTTCCTCTCCCAGCTGAGTCAGTCAGGGTTTACAGACTCATCTAGCAAAGGACTTAAAAAAACTGTGAAGCTCCCTGAACCACAGCTCCTGCAGAAATATCAATACAAAGGAGTGTAGAGAGGAGCTGTGCAGGTCAAGGTAGGACTTGTGGATGCAGTATGCTCCCCACCCCTGTGGCAGCTCTTCCAGGTGATAAGGGGTCCACAGTGTGAAGTTTCAAGACAATGACCACGATGTGATGGCGCCTTACACACACTCGTGCTTTCCCGCTAGATCCTGTACATAATCACAAGCAGACCTCCACTAAGTGTAGCTTTGTATTCTCAATGCCACCTTTGCAATGAAGGGTCAAGGCCCCAAGTTGTTAAGCGACTTGCCTGAGGTCAAACAGCTAGCAGAGATTTAAATACAGGTTTACAGGAAATTGCCTGGGACCACCGTCCCAGATTTTGGACAGATTTTGGACAGCTGTTGAATTGTGAAACACTTACATATACATAACAAGGTATCTTGGGCAAAGGATCCCAGTCTAAATTCATTTATGGTTTACATACACATAGCCTGGAAGTATCTTCAGAATACCTTTAATAGTTTTGTTCATTACGTCTCAAGTTTCACGGTGTGGAGTTCCACTTGTGTCATGTCAGTGCTCAAAAAGTTTCGGATTTTGGATCTTTATAGATTTAAGGTTTTTTTGTTTAGAGATGCTCAACTCATATAAAGTTCAAATCCAAATCCACTGCTCTTTTCTCTGTGTCATGGATGAGAGAAAAAGTACCACGTGCCACCTAATACCCAATGGAAGGTAGGAGGTACAGCCTACTGGTTCGAACCAGCCCTGGCGACAGACTTCTGCACGTACTGACCTGTGCATTCTTTCCTCATCTAGAAAATGAGACAACAACAGTACTTACTTTGAAGGCCTGGAGTTAAAGTAAATGTGTTAATGTACATAAGTTACTAGCACACATGTATGGCATACAAACGCTTAACAATTGTGCCTTCCATTCCCCCTCCTAGCTGGATTTACTTAGTGCCTGCTGCAGACAGACGCTTGTGCCTCATTCTGTTGGAGGACAGATGGGTTGTTCAACAGCTCCTGTTCCTGAGGGGTTTTCAGTCCAAGTGGGAATCATGCCTGTGCAAACTGCAGAAGCCATACTTAGAGCTATGAGGTCCCAGATGCTCTGCTATGCATCTGCCATGTGAGCTGGAGGCAGTAGTGTAGGCCTGTAATACCAGCACTCTGAGAGGCTGAGGCAGGAGGAGTCCAGCCTGGGCACTTATGTGACTTATGGAGACTCTGCCTCAAAATAAAAAAGAGGCTAGTGATGTAGCTCAGTGCAAAGGCCGAGTTCAATCCCAATACCACCCCCCTAAAAATAACCTGCCCCAGCATGATAAAGTTGCTGGCTTAGACACAAACTCCAGAGGAGCAGACCTCCTACCCAAACTAACACTCTCAGCAGCAAGCTGAGCCTGGTGTCTTCGCAGACTCCCAGGCTGGACTCCACAGCTGTGGCCATGAGAGAGGTACAGATGAGATCAGACAGCTCTGAGCGGCCTCCTCCCACCTCAGCACAGTGGTACTGGACTCTCTCTGTCTTCTACCTACGCCCTTCTCTTGGTGAGCTCACTGCAGCTCCTGGCTTACACACCATCAATGGCTGACAGGCACCAATTGCTGTTTTTTATTCTTATGAGCACATGCTTGCAGTAAATAATGATTATATTCATTGTGGGGAACTGGTACATGCACACAACACATCACAATTCTTTTCTCCCTTTCCCTCCACTCCATTACAAACTTTTTTCCTTTTTTTGACCAGCCTCAGATTTATTTTATAAATCTTTATCAATTACCATAAACACAGATTAAGAGCCAGACTAACACACAAAAAAAGCATAAAATACATAGAACAGTTATACTAAATCAAGGAACACTTTTAGATACATTGGCCATACTGGATTACAATAATGTTTTCTCTCTCATTTTTTCTCATATAAGAGAAGCCATTCAATATTTAAACTTGTGTGTCTGATTTACTTCACTTGACATTATGTTCTCAAGGTGCATTCATTTTCCTACAACTGAGAAATTTACCCTTCTTTATGGCCGAGTAGGCTCCATTGTGTGTAAATACCATATTTCTTTATCCATTCATCTGTTGATGGACACACAGGACACTTCCAAGATTTAACAATTATGAATTGTGCTGCTATAAACATGGGTGTACTTGTACCACTAAAATATGATATCTAACTCTTTTGGAAGATACCTAGAAAGGAAATAGCTGGGTCAGATGGAATTTGTAGTTTTAGTGTTTTGAGGAATCTCCACACTGATTTCCATAGCAGTTGGACCAGTTTATGCACTCACCAACAATGAAGAAGGGTTTCTTTTCCCCAGCCCATGCAGGCTCTCCAACAGCTATTACTGGCTGATTTCTTGATAATGGCCATTCTTTCTGGAGTGAAATGGAAGCTGTGTTGTTTTCTTTTCTTTTTTGGTGGTACCAGGGATCGAACTCAGGCCCTTGTGCTTGCAAGGCAGGCAGAGGAACCACTGAGCCAAATCCCTGGCATCAGTGTTGTTTTCATTTGCAATTCTCAAATGGCCAGCAATGCTGAACATTTTTTCATGTATTTACTGGCTAGTGCCCCAATTTCCACCTGTAACCCAAACCTTCCCTGGGGGCCAGGCTCATTCCACCCACCTGGTCAATGCCTGCAACTTGGGCACTGCAGACTTGACACATCAATCTCCATATCAACCTACTCTTCTCAGAACTTTCTAGACCAATGAAATGGGGCCGCAAGTCACTCTGCGGCTTAGACTGCCTGCTCCATCCAACAGGACCAGACCCTACTGCTCTTGCATCCCCCATATCTGCATCCAACCACTCCTCACTGCCGTCAGTCTCCCCATCCGCCCACCACCTTGTCTCCTAGCCTTGTTCCTTTGCAGCCCAGCAGCCAGAGTGACCCTCGGAAGGCAGAAGATGGGTGGGCAGTGGCCCCACCACATGCAGGGCAGCAGCCAGTGTCTTCAGAGGTGAGGGTTCTGTGGCACGGCCCTCCATTACCTGAGCCCTCGTTTCCTAGTGCTTCTCTGTCACACAGTCTAGTCACAGTGACCTTTTGTCCTCCACCCCTGGTACTGGGTATCTAATCCACGGGTGTCCTACCTCGGCTCCCTTTAAATTTTTCATTTTAAGACAGTCTCACCAAGTTGCCCAGGTGGGTGGGACTCGGACTTGTGATCCTCCTACTGTCTCAGCCTCCCTAAATCTCCCGGCTTTGCTTTCTGAAAAGGGCAACTGCCTCCTGCTCGACACTCCCACTGTCTGCAGTGCCCTTCACCCTGAACCCAAGAGGCCTGTCTCTGCCTCAGACCGCTGCTCAGATGCTGCCCACCAGTGAGACCTTCATCACCACCCCTTGCGGAAGCCCCTGCCCTGCCCTCCCCATTCTCCCCTGCGTCTCTCACCAAAGCACTTGTCTTTACTTGATGTGTTCCCCTAGCCCAGTATAAGCTCTGAGAGGACGGGGACGGCTTCTTTTGTTTACTGAGGTTCTAACCCTCGGAGCAATGCACATGCCAGGTGCTCCCTGATCCCCGAATGAGTCTGTGCCATCCTGGTATTCCACAGGAGGAGGACAGCCTCTGACATGCCTAACACTTTTGATGTCTGTAAGTCCTGAAATTCTACCAGTGGCAGCTAGACAGAGTGAGGCTGGCTAAAGGAGGCTGCCCAGGGATGGGGCAGTCAGGGACAGATGAAGGAGGGCGTAGCTGCTTGACAGGGAAGGGTGGGGCCAGAGCACACTCCTCTTTCACACAGGGGAGCCAGGGCGGGGGCTCGGGTTGAGAGCGCTGGGTACCTAGCAGGGAGAAAGCTGAGGTGCATGTGAGTAGACAGGCGACAGTCCATCACGGCACACACCCACGGGTCCTCACATACGTGCCAGGCACTGCTCCAGGTGTAGAAACCTAAGTCCCATCCGCAGGGGTCCGTGCGGGAATGTCATTAAGTTCACAGGTGCAGGGATATCTTTTGCTTTGGGCTCTTCCATGTTTTCAACATCTTTTTAAAACCTGTCTCCTCCACAAACTTTACTACCCCTTCCAGTGTCACCAGGAAACTTCACTTCAGAAGTCATCAGACTAGAACGACCTCTGCTTCCAGCCAATGGACCTCATATCTCCCTGTATGGGCTCCTGCTCAGCCCTCTCACCAGCATGGCTCACAGGTGACCTCTGAATTACACTAACCTTCCAAGCTGGCCTGCCAAATTCTGAAGCCCACGCTATTTTTCACTCTGGCACTGATCAGGCTACTGAGGAAGCTCTCAGAACTAGTGTGAAAAAGAGAACACAGAGGCACCTGAGGCAAGAAAGAGTAAGCGGATAACTCAGGTTATCCAAGAAGGGAGTCCCAGAGCCCCATGTGGGGATAAACTAGATCAGTTCTGGCTGGGGCAGACAAAACAAACGGGACTTAGGGACAGCATGGACCTCTGGCTGAGGAAAAGGTGGCCTGGGACCAGTGCCTAAAGAGCTCCTGAAATATCAGAAATCTAAATGGCCAAGCATAGAGATGCATATGAAAAAGAAACAGTCTTTTCTTCTGTATGGATTTAAAGGAGGCCCCCAAACAAGAGGGTGGGCTTAAGCCCTGGGGATGACAAGGAGCTGCAGGACAGGAGCCAGGGAATAGAAAGCTGGCCTGCGGTATGGATGTGGTGTTGGCCCACCGGCAGGCACCTGCAGGGTGGATAAGAAGCCAGGGTCAAGTTGGATGTGCCAGTGGGGATGGTGCAGTAGCCTCCAGGGAGATGGTGACAGCTGCGGTACAGGCTGGCGACAGAGGATCGGTGAGCCCTGGGAGCCCTCACCAGGCAAAGGGAGCAGCAGGGCAGGTGCAGGGTGCCACATGGGGAGCGGGCGCAAGTGCTGCCTCCCCCTTCCAGGAGGCTGTAGTGCACAGGGTGCAGAGCGGAAGGCAGGTTGATGGAGGAGGGAAACAGCTGGGGAAAGGGGAGGACAACCAGGGAACAGGGAGGCTGCCTCAGCTGGCCTGGAAGGACAGTACCTAGCCCAGTGGGAAGAAATCGCTGTGGGGAATTCCTGGAGTGCTCCACATTCCGAACTGGGGCAAAGAGGAGTGACAGAGCCCATGCATCCAGAAAGGGGCCCAGGGATATGCTCAAAGTGAGGAGTGACCCTCCCACCCCAAGAGGGGCTTGCTGAGCTCGGCGACTTAACACAGGGTCCACAGGACCTGCATGTCTGATGCACACCGCACAGTGTCCCGTGTGCAGGCCACGCAGGTGTGCAGCTCTGGCCACAGCACCATCTAAGCACGCACCACCACCTGCCTCCACATACCAATATACAAAACATGCATGTCGCTGTCACTGTAAACACAGTTTCTCTGTCAGAATCAAGCGCTTTCACTTTCATCTCCTTGGTCCTCTACCTCACTTCCTCCTACACAGGGCTTACCACAGGCCATGAAGGCTGCTGTCCGATCCCTCAACTAAGCTATTCTCCAAGCAAAACAACATGAGTGCTGGTCTAGCTGTGGTGGTTGCAGATGCCCCAGCCCTGCGGACAGCTCCTGTCCTGCAACATGTTCTCTCCTGTCCCCAACAGGGGCACAGACTCCCACCAATAAGACTTACTGGGTGAGAGTTTCTGCCCAGAGGGTCCTCAGAAAAACCACAACCTGGGTAGGGAAAGCTCTTCAGGCACTGGGTCTACCCCACCCCACCTTTAACTCTTGAAAACCCTATCAGAGACGCCAGGAGGCTTCTCACCAATGCTCTGCCGGTTCTTTCATCCTTCTGCCCAGAATCCTGTATCCTGCCATGAAGACAGGATGGGAAGAGCACAGGAAATGCAGTCAGAAGACTTGGGCTTGGTCCTACCCATTCCTTAGGTGCCATGAGATCTTTCCTGTTACTTCTGAGCCCCGGTGTGCAACCACACAGAGTGGAAGGAATGGCTCTGCCACGGAGAGGGAAACACTCCTGGAAGGCAGAGGGGCCAGACTGACAGGCTCCTGTCAGAGGCAGGCTAGGCCATATGGCGCTATTCTCCTTTCTGGGATTTAAGTAAGTGTTGCTGGAACTCAACAAGCCCTGCCCAGTGCGTGTTCCCCAGCGCTCAGAGCCCAAGGGAGACACGCCCCATGAACTCAGCGCCATGCACAGACATCTGCTTAAACTGACTCCGTGGCAGGTTCCAGGGGACACGGGGAAACAGACACAGGTCTTGCTCTGAGCTTGCTTGGTGGGAAGAGCTCAGAGTGGCATTTGTTCGTGTTGTGGCAGAGGCAAGCTCCAGTGGAGCTTGCTTTGTGGCTGGGAACAGACCCTCAGCATGAGGGGAGTCTGGGTCCCCTGGTAGGCTCCTCAGCCTGAGGAGGAAGTGAGCATATTTGCTCTCTGAGAAACCAGAGTGCGAGTCCGGGCCCAAGCAGACTCGGCCCCATGCTGGTCCTGCACCAGAACTCGGTGCTCATTTTTACACTCAGTCTGAGAGCCCGGAGAGCAATTCGGCTTCTAAGGAGAAAGCTCTGTGACAAGGAATTACTTTCTTCGAGGTCCTCCTCTGGAAAGCAGAGCGAATCACAGGTTTGCCGGTCTAAAAGCCTGGGAGTGACACTCTGCAGACCCTCTCCCTGAGCCCCAGTCACAAGCGGCACCTCCAGGGGCAGGACTGCTCTGCCCACAATCGTCCCACACTAGCGCCTGACTCCGCAGCACTCAGGCGATGAGACAGGCTGCCCTTCCCAGCACCGCGGAGCCCAGAGCCCAGCCGGCCTGGGACAATCAGCTTCCCCATCACGTCCCTGTCTAGCGCTAGCTGGGGCAGGAGACCCTAACCTTTGCCTGGGACCCAGGGAGGGTGGTCCAGGATCCGGGAGCAAGCCATCCCCTAGAATTACAACAAGAACAAAACCCTAATGGGAGGCGTCCCACCTCCATCTCATTCTACCTCGCCAGCAATTTCTGCCTCTTGTTCAAAGCAGAGTTAGCAGCAGCAGCAGCTGCACCAGGCCTGAAGTCTGGGAGCAGCCTTCGTGGTCTACAGTTAAGTTACCTCGCACACACCCAGATCTGCTACAGTCCTGGCTGGTGTGCTTCGACCAATTCCTCCCCGTCCGAACTCTCGGCAAATGCACACAGCGCAGGAGGAGGGAGCCACATCCATCGCCCCTCGGATCTCACGCAGCACTTGTCCCGCAAGTGCGTCCCGCGCTCTCGGCTGAGCAGGGTCTGGACAGGGCGGCCTCTTCCCCAGCCTCGCGCAGCCCTGCCTGCTCTCGCGAAAGGAACTCTGAAGCGGCCTAATATGGAAGCTGGCGGCTCCGAGCAAGACCGCCCTGGCAGACACTCAGC
>NW_022900923.1:48015950-48032639 GCF_012274545.1 Fukomys damarensis | reverse complement strand
GAACCCCTCCAGGTGGTGCCCCCGGGCTGGTCGGCATCGCCGAGCTGCAGCCGCGCCCCCGCCGCGTCGGAGCTGTGGAGCCCGCCAGGTAGCTCTGCAGGTCATTCTACGAGGGACGAGACCCAGCCACGGCCGTGCTGGAGCTCGACTCCTAAATGCAGGGCTCGCGTTTTACAGCGCAGTCTCTCCCAGAGCGCGTGTTCCCATAACACGTTCGTTCAGTAGATTCCACGTTCCGGCTCTAGCCCTGTCAGGCAGACAACCGGGAGAGGCACTTGGCCGCTCTGAGGTCTCCAGGGAGAGAGCAGGTGTGCACGGGAGCCGAGCAGAAACAGGAGGGAGGATGAGGGGTGTCAGGAGGAGGGACGAGGGGCAGGGGTGCACTAAGTATAGATTCGGGGTCCAGTGGAGCAGCTGCTTCTCGCTGCCCGCCTGCTGTCCGCCTGGGCTCCTGTTGCTCAACAAGAGCCAGAAATCCAGCCTAGCTCCAGCTCACCATCTTCTTGTGAAAAGTAAATGAGACACCTCCGTGTTCGCCTGGCTCGGCACAGGTCCTCATCGAGCCCCCCATGTCATCTCTTCTTATCTCCTGCCTGCCTCTCTTCTCATTGCCCCCACAGCATATCCATGTCTTTCTGTGTTTCAGAAACTGTCTTCTGTATAGCTGGTCACATCACCGTCTGTGTGCGCATGTTCAGAAATGCTCGGGCCCTGGCACTGTCATTGGCTGTGATTCAGGTAGGAGTCTACGCTGCGGGGAGAGGAATTTTAGATGCGTGCTGGTTAGAAGTCAAGATTTTCAACTTCCCTCTTGTCCTGGATTTGTGGGCAGGATGTCTGAAAGAATAGAGAGGACAGACGTTGGGACTCAGCCGAGCCGACAAAGGAGACACGGCCTCTTTTCTCAACTATCTCGAAAGTGGATGGGAAGGACAGGATGTAAATGTACGTATAAAATAAACATTAAATACTTGCAGGTGATCACTAACATTTATTAAGTGTTACTATGTAGCAGGTATGGTGTGCAGGATTTTATCCATACAAACCCACTTCATTAACAGCCCTATTTTGTAGATGAGACAATTTGTGTGCTGAACAGTTTGCCCCGCAGTGCAAAACTCAGGGTGAGAGAGATGAACCTAGGATTGTGGTTCTACTGCTCTTGGCCATTGGACTCCCTTGCCTCTTACAGAATTTTGCTAGGTGTAAATTCAAACCAAACAGTCTTAAGATGAAGACAAATTTTGAGTTTTAATATTTTGAAAACATTTAACACTAAGTTCAACATAATGTCTAACATTAAACAGATCCAATTGTCAAACCGAATTCCCCTGGGAAATGAGAGGACTGTACAATGCACTACTAGCTTTTTAAGCAGAAAGAAAGAGCTGATCATTTTGTCTGTTTCTTCTCCGTCCCATAAGATTGGCCCTGACATCAAAAGGCGTGGATTTCGGCTGCGTGGTTTACTGGATAAATAAATTGGTGGTGCCTGAGCCAGCTGTCAGAGTGGGAGCTGATGGAGAGCAAGGAGGCCGCCTCCTGGAATAGCAGATGGAAGCCTTGTCTTCCCCGGGCTGTCCTGACGCTGCGCTCCACTTAGTGAGCTGGTTGAATGGAGCAAAGAGCCATACTTTCCATCAACTAGAGATTGGTGAGATCAGACAAGAGGAAGAATCCTCTTCTTGCCTTGGGTTGCACCTCTGGCTTCCATTACAAGTTACAATGGAAAGTCTTTGCTTGTGGCAGAACGTGTGGAAAGTGTGACAGTGCGGCAGACCGCTCCCAGGCAGAGAGCAAACCTGAGGGCCTGCACCTGCAGAATGCTGCCTCACTCACCACACAGGGTCTGCGGGTTTTCTCTGTCACTTCCTGGCCCAATGATGTGTGGGCCCTGTGCTTCCATCAGATGACCTTTATCCCCGCTCTGCCTACGTGCTAACCATCACGGGGGAGAGGCAGGGGCACTGAGGGGCCAGGGAGCTTCTCCTGCCCTGATGCAAATTTAAGACCCGCTTTTCCAGCAGAGCCTGTGTGCCTGTATCTAGCAGCTGGGATAAAAACAAAAACTAAAAACACTCAAGTTTCTTTTGTTCTACCTTGTTTCTCATTATTGTTAGGTACTTCGTGTATGTTCAGCACCAGTTCTTTTGTTCTTTTTTCAATACTGAGAATTGAACCCAGGATCTTGGCTTTGAGCTACATCTCTAGTTTCTTCTCCCCTTGGTTAAATTTTATTTTGAAGTGGGGTCTAGTTATGTTGCTAAATTGCCCAAACTGGGCTGGAACTTACAATCCTTCTGCCTCCCCCACCCAGTGTGCTATGATTATAGGTATGTGCCATCACACCTGGGCAGCAACATATTTAAAGAGCAGACCTACACTGCACCTGGGACATGCTTTTTGTATTTGCTCCAGGGATCACCTGCTTAATCATTTGCATCTCTGTTCATGGTTTGGTTGTCTCATAGGTTTTTGGCTAAAGAAATTAGAGTTCTATTGTTCTAAATTTAGACCTGATGTCTTCATTATAGCTATGGCATTTCTTCTTTAGAATGGTACTTATTCGGTGGGGTGAGGTTTTGAACAATGCCCACGTAATCCCGAGTCACATCACCCATGTCATAGAAAACAGGGCAGAAGCACGAAGAAGGAAAGATCTAACTCAGGGAGCGCCTGTCCTGGGAAAGACTGACAAGGTGCAAGTGTCTTTGCTCTGATCTTCCTCCGTATTCATGACCTGGAGTCATCCCTGGGAGTCCCGTGCTACTTTTTTTGGGCAAATAACGGGCTCTAACTGCAGCAGTGTCCCTTATACATCTCCTCTGACCCCATACAGATCTCCCTTTTAAAACAACTTTGCAGTTATAGTTTCAATAACATAACATTCACCCAATCAGTGAATTTTTAGTAAGTATATACAGTGGTGCCTCAGTTTATGAATTTACTTGTTTTATGATTTGGAGGAAGCCAGCTGGATTTGTGTTTGTGTGGGGAAGAAGGTCATGGTCACGTTTGTCATCCATGTGGAGTTTGCAAATAGAAGCAAAATTTTGCATAACATTTTTGTTTGCAAACTGAATTGTGTGCAAACAGAAGTGTTCATGAACCAGAGTGTTATTCTACAGTTGTGTATCCGTAACTGGAATGGAATGCACAGTGTATGTCCTTTGTGGTCAATCCCCACTGCAGCCCAGCCTCTGGCAAGAGATTTGCTTTCTGTTTCTACAGTTTGGCATTTTGGTGAACATTTATAAAAATAAGTCTGTAGCATTCTGTGTCAATTAGAGTAATGTTTTTGAGCTCCATCTACTTAGTTGCATGTCAGCAGTGTGTTCTTCCTAATTGGAGTGTGTAGTTAGTGTGCCATTGTGTGAATGTGCACTATTATGTTTATTCACAGACTGGTGAACATTGGATCGTTTCTACTTTGGAGCTATCATATTCACAATGCTGTCAAGGACATTTGAATACCAAGTTTTTTGTACACATATATTTTCATTTATTCTTAGACAAATATGTAAAATTACTTTCATTATATTATAAATGTACATTTAATCATTTAGAAATCACCAAATGGTTTTCCAAAGTGGCTTAATGGTATTGCATTTGTTCCAGGCATGTGAAAGTGTTCCAGTTTCTCCACATTCTTGGCAACATTTGTTACTGCCAGTCTTAATTTAGCCAATCTTGAAGGAGACCCAGGACATTGCTGTGGTTCTACTTCTTATTTCCTTTCTGAATCACAATGTATCTTTTCCTCCTCTTATCTTCCATTTGTGTGACTTCTGTGGCAAATGTGCATCCAGATATTTTGCTTCCTTCTTCTGGCCTCTTTATCAGTGAGTTCTAAGAGTTCTTTATATATTTTGGATGTATTGTACTGTATTTTTTTTTCCCCTCGAGTATGTGTTTTGCAAATATTTTCTCCTGGTCCGTGGTTTGCCCTTTCGTTGTTGTAACTGTGATTTTTGAAAAGCAAAATTTGAGATTTTGATGAAATACAATTTATCAGTTTTTTCTAGTATGGATATTTTGAGTGACTTATTTTGCTTTTTAGAAGTTTGTAGTTTTTATTCTCATATTTAGGTCTATGATTTGTTTCTTGTTTGTTTGATTTGATGGTGCTAGGGGTTGAACCTAGGGCCTTCACATTGAACTAATATCCCTAGGCCTTTTTATTTGGGACAGGGTCTCACTAAGTTTCCCAGGGTGGGTTTGAACCTCTAGACCACTTCCCTCAGTTATCCGGAGTACTGTGATTATGGATGTGCACACCACACCAGCTTCAAGTTAATTTTTGTACATGGAGTAAGATAAGGATCAAGGCAGTGTTGTTGTTTTGTTTTGTTTCTATGCATATTAGATACCCACTCTAGCACCTTCATTAAAAATTAATTGATCGTGTGTGTGAATCTACTTCTGGGTTCCTTATTCTTTTCCATTGACTTATATGTCCATCTTTTGAGCAATATCACACTGTCTTAATTACTGTAGCTATATAACAAGTATAGAAATCAGTTAGAGCAAATGATCCAATGTTGTTTTACAACTGTTTTGGCTAATCTAAGTTAGGGATTGGTATCTTTGTGAATAAAATTTTCTTTACACATACTTATGCCTGTTCATTTATGTATTTTCTGTGGCATTTTTGAAATATAATGGTGAGAGGAGTATTTCCAATGGAGATTTTGTGGACTGCAAGGCCTAAAATATTTAGCATATGGCCACTTATAGAAAAAGTTTTCTGGCCCCTGGTCTAGTTCTTTATGTTGTCATATAAAATTATTTTATCAATTGGTGGAAAATAAGCCTGCTAGGATTTTCATAGAGATTAAGTTGAATCTATGAATCAGTTTGAAGGGAACTGGCATTTTCACAATAAGTCTTCCAATTCATGAACATGGTATTTCCTTTCAGTTATGTGGATGCTTAATTTTTCTCAGCAATTTTGTAAGTGTCAGTGAACATTTTGTTTAATTTATTCATAACTATTTCATTCCTTTTGATACTTATTATAAATAAAAATTTAATTCTACAAAGTGTGATAAAATATGGTAAATGTTTAAATTTTAAAAAATTTATTATGTTAAAAAATACATTGCCTCTAATCCTCTCAAAATACTTCCCCTCATGTCAAACATCATTCTTACCACTTTCATTTTGTTGTTGTTGTTGTTGTTGTTTTTGGTACCAGGGATTGAACTCTGGTCCTTGCGCTTGCGAGGCAGGCAGTAGAACCACTGAGCTAAATCCCCGGCCCTCTTGCCACTTTCTGAAGCAATTCTGAAAGTCTTCTTGTGTGAGTTTTTAGTTGCCTTGTCACGGTTGCCTCAATGTCTTCAATGTGTCTGTCTCAATGTCCTAAATCATTTCAAAACATTTACTTTTCATGGTTATTTTGACTTTGAGAAAGCCAGGAGTCACATGGTGCCAAAGCCAGTGAATAAGATGGATGAGATACACCATAATCTTTTTATTTGACAGACTTCCCCATAAACATTTCACAAGAGACAATAAAACAATATGGTGAATGTTCAAAATATAATTATAGTAAAAGACACATTGCTTAATCCCCTTCAAACTACTCAAAATACTTAATTCAAAAGCATACCATTGTTCTTGGCAATGTGTCCTTTACTATAATAAGTTTTTAAAAATAAGCATCCACTTTATTTTTTCATTACTCCTTATATTTTCACATCATTCATTGACATTAGAAAAATACAATGGATTTTATGTTACATCTTGTGACTTTGTTAAACTTGGTAATTATTCTAGTAAGCTTTTGGAGTTTTCTTAGGATATTTTTACATGCAAGATCATGCCTTCCACAAATAAAGACAATTTATTTTAGCTCTCCTTCCAATCTGTATGCCTTTATTTTTCTTGGTGTATTGTGCCTCTACAACCTCTAGTAAAATACTGAATAGAACTCCTGAGAGCAGACATCCTTGCCTTGTCCCAATCCTAGGGAAAGCTTTTGCTTAAGTCTTAACATCACTGCACTGCAGGCTTCTTATAAATCCTGTTACTAGACTGAAGGAATTCTGGTATAATTCTAGTTTCCTGAGTTCTTTTTAAAATCATGTGTGTTGGGTTTCAACGTAATCATATGAATTTTATTTTTTGTTTTGTTGATATGATGTATTGCAGTAATTCTCAACTAGGGTATTTTGCTCCCCAGGGGATATTTGACAGTGCCTGGAGAAATTTTTGTCTACTAGCAAGGGAAAATTTGGTGATTAGAGAGGATTCTGCTAAACATTCTTTAGTTTGCAACAAATATCTAATCTGAAATATCCATACTGCTGGTATGGGGAAATCCTGGCGCGTTATATTATTGGTTTCTAAATATTAAACCAAGCATGCACTCCTAGTATAAACTCCACTGGAAAATATTGTACAGTCCTTTCTTAAAAATATTTATTAAATTTATTGGTATATTTTAAGTATACAATACAGTTACATTCATCAATGGGACCTTGTACCTTTACATGACTTATCTTGGTTCTTATTTTCCCCCATTCCCAGCCCTCCCTTCAGCCCCCCCACCCTTCCCTGCTTACAAAGACACTGTTTCCATGTCTTTCCTTTTCACATCTTTTTTCTTTTCTCTTTTTACATTTCTCCTACCCCTCCCACTTTCCCTACTCCTTTAGACCTTTTCTTCCTATTACACAATATCAATTATACATTTTGATCCTTATTTACACTTTTAGTTTTTCACACCAAAGAAACTATTTGATATTTACACATATATAACTTAATAATTTCACTTAAGTATGGTCTCAATGTGCATCCACTTAGCTATAGATATCTCTAGTTTCTCGTTCTTTATGGCTGAGTAGTACTCCATTTTATATAAAAACAAAACAAAACACATCTTCTTTATCCAATCCCCAGTTGATGGGCAATTTGGGCTGTTTCCAAATTTTAGCTATTGCAAACTGTGCTGCTATAAACATGGGTGCACACAGATCACTGTGATATGATTCTTTTAATTCTTTTTGGGAAGATACCCAGCAGAGGGATGCCTGGGTCAAATGGAACCTCTAGTCCTAGTTTTTTGAGGTATCTCCATATTGATCTCCATAGTGGTTGCACCAGTCTACACTCCCACCAGCAATGAAGAAGGGTTCCTATCTCCCCGCAATCCCACCAGCGTTTGTTATTGGTTGATTTCTTGATAGCAGCCATTCTTTCTGGGGTGAAATGGAATCTCAGTGTTGTTTTCATCTGCATCTCTTGAATGACCAGTGATAGTGAACATTTTTTCACGTCTATTTGCTGCTCTTACTTCTTTGTCTGAGAAATGTCTGTTCATTTCAGATGTCTGTTTTTGAATTGGGTCTTTATATTTTGGGGGGTTTGATTTTTTTGAGTTCTTTATATATTCTAGATTGTAGACCTTTGTCTGAGGAACAGCTGGTAAACATTTTTTCCCACATTATGGGTTGTCTCTTAGCTCTGCTTGTAATTTCTCTGGCAGTGCAGAAACTTTTTCAAAAGATGAGATTCCAGTTGTTGATTCTTTCTGCTAGTTACCGTGCTACTGAGGATTTGTTCATAAAGTCTTTTCCTATGCCAATATCTTCAAGAGTTCTACCTAATTTATCTTCCAGCAAGTTTAGTGTTTCTGTTTTAATGTTTATATTTTTAATCCACTTGGATTTTAGCTGAGTGCATGGTGAAAGATACAGGTCTAGTTTTAATCTTTGACAAGTTAAAATCCATTTTTTCCAACACCATTTATTAAAGAGGCTATCTTTCCTCCAGTGAGGGTGTTTGGCTCCTTTGTCAAAGATGAGGTAGCTGAGTATGTGTGGAATTGTTTCTGCATCTTCTAATCTGTTCCTCTGATCCTTGCATCTGTTTCTTTGCCAGTACCATGCTGTTTTTATCACAGTGGCTTTGTAGTATAGTTTCAAGTTGGGGATTGTGATACTTTCTTCCATGACTCTGTTGCCTAGAATTGATTTTGCTATTGTAGGTCTCTTCTGATTCCAAATGATTTTTTTTTGGATTGTTTTCTCTAGTTCTGTGAAATATACTGTTGGGATTTCAATAGGTATTGCATTGAATCTATATAGCAGTTTTGGAAGTATGGCTGTTTTCACTATATTGATTCTTCCTATCCAGCAGCAAGGGATGTCTTTCCATTTTCTTATATCCTCTTCAATCTCTTTTTTGTGCAGTCCTTTTTGGATGTTGATGGATTGGACTTGCTATAATCCTGAGCCAGGCATGGTGAAGCACACCCATAATCTCAGCACTAGGGAGGCTGAGGTAGGAGGATCATCTTGAGTTCGAGGCCAGCCTGGGTTACATAGTGAGTTTGAGGCCACTCAAAGTACTTAACTACACCCAATTGAAAAACAAACAAACAAACAAACACTTTGCATCTTTGTTCATTAAGAATATTAGTCTGAAGTTTTATTTTGTTATTCTGGCTTTGAGTCAGACTGTTAGTGATCTTACAGACTGAGTAGAAAAGCATTTTTCCAAAAGACTTTGTGTGGGCTTGGTATTATCTTTTTAGGACTTTGATAGAATTTATCAGTACAGATAACGGATAAGCTAACTATTTCATCCTGGGCCAGGACTTCTGTATGAAGATGTTAGTTATGTATTCAATTTCATTATTTGGTTCAGGTTTTCTATTTCTTGTTGAGGCAGTTTTGATAAGAACTTGTCAACTTCATTAAACATTTCAGACTTGTTGGCATAAAGTGTTCCTAACACTTTTCCAGTTCTTCAAATTTTGGTAGGTCGATGGTGATGACCTCTTCAATCCAGATTTTGATAACTGTGTAAACATTTCACACACCTCATTATTCTTTGTAACCATTGTTTTTTATTTTATCTTTTCAAAAAGCAACTACTGCTTTTTTGTATTATTTTTCTAGCATCTATTTCATTTACTTCAACTGTGATTTTTGGTGGGGGGCTTGGGGCAGGGTCTCCCTTTGTAGTTCAGGCTGACCCTGAACTCACCATGTCTCCCAAGACAGCCTCGTACTTGAGGCAATCTTGTTTCAGCCTCCCAAGTGCTGGGATTATAGGCGTGCACTATCACACCTGGCTACTTTAACTGTGATCTTTATTTCCTTCCTTCTGCTTTTTTTTTCCTCTTGTCTGGCTAGTCTTTTTAAAAATAAACCCTGTTTAAAGTTATATATTTCCAAACACTGCATTGGTGCGTCCCATAGATTTTGATATTGTTTTCACATACATACAAAATATTTTCTAATTTCTCTTAAAACTTCTTTTATGACCCATGGGTTATTTGTAAATTTTTTAATATCTAAATATTAGAGATTTCCCAGATTTCTTTGACTCATCCAAAGAGAACATACTTTGGATGACTTGAATCCATTTCCATTATTAAACCTTGTTTATGGCACAGAATCCATCTATCATGGAAATATATACACATAAATAGAACATTTATTCTGCTTTGGGTGGAGTGACCTATAAATTTCAATTAGGTAAAGGTGATTAACGGTGATTTCAAAGACCCTTACTGATTTTTTGGCTTATACTATCAGTTGTTGAGATGGCTGCTGAAATCACTGTAATGGTGGATTTGCCTATTCTTGCCATCCTAACTGGACTCTCCAACTGACTTTATCATTATAAAATGACACCTTTGGCTCTTTAGCCCTAGTATTGCTTTGAAATCTTTGTCAGGAACACATATAAATGCTCCAGTTTTCTTTTAGTGTTAAGATGGTATGTATTCATAATTTTTTATTGCCGCATAACAAATTATCCAAAAACTTAGTGGCTCAAAATGGCACACATGAATTTGGAGTGAGGAAGTAGCTGGACACAGCTTGGTTGAGTTCTCTGTTTTCTCCTAAGCTGCAAGCAAGTTGTTGGCTGTGCCCTGGCCATCTCAAAGCCCAACTGAAAAAGGCTCCATTCCAAGAGCACGCGGCTGTTGGTGTCATTCAGTTCCTGGCAGGTTGCTGAATTGACAGCCCGAGTACTTTGCTGGCTTCTGGATAAAGCTGGCCTCAGGGACTAGCTGGGTGGGCTGCTCCATGTCAGCTTCTTTCAAGGCATGCAAATAGAAAAGTCAGTAGTGTGCTAGTAAGACAGGACTCACGCAGATCTCATTGAACCTAACAGAAGTGTGTTCTGTTGGTTAGGAAAAAAGCCCCTAGATCTAACCCATACACAAGTGCACGATTACCAGAAGGCAGGAGTCACTAGAGACTTTGCCATATCTCCTCTTGTAATTTTAGGTTACTACGGGGTCTTTCTGCAATAGCCCTGCTTTTCTGCCATTTTGTCTTTATGAAATTGGGAAGTTGCTTCATTCTGGGGTTTCCACCCTACATTTTTCACCCATTTGCCTATCTGTCTACGTACCTATGTTATCATTTCAGTAAAATTTTGGGAGGGAAGAAAATAAATGTATGGAAACTGTCATCTGGAACTACAATTCATTTTTTCCTTGATTTGCACTAGATTTTTGAAAAATGTCATAATATATCCAAAGCTGTGATATGAGAAACACACGTAAAAACTTCTTACCCTACATTAGGGTGGTTATAACATTTCCCACTATACAGATAAGGAAACAGATCCAGAGAAGTAATTCTTCAGCGAAGTTGGAAATCATCTAACCTGAAGGTAGAAAGGCAACTATTTTGCATATATTTAAACCAGATGACAAGCTCCTTGATGATTCTGAAAGTTTTCAAACTCTTGGCAAGGGTTGAAGAACCACATAACAACACTGTTCTTAGGGTAAAGGCCTCAAGCCAAATCTCATCAAATGAGATGTTTGGATAAGTAAGCTAGATAGAACCTTTAAGAGATAATCTTCTGAGGACTTTTGGGAAGATGGTGGCGTGGCAAACAGCAGAGAAACAGCCTCTCCAAGATTTGGTGTCCAGACATGAAGACGAGGGAAATGGGTCATCTGACTTGAGAACTGAAGCCCATGGGGAGAACGAGACTTCAACCAAGAAAAAGAAGGTAGCAAGCAGATCTTTCTGTAAGCCCTGACTCATTGCATGAGAGGGGCTGCTTGAACCTGTAGACACACGGTGAGTACTGGTGACCCCTGAGGCCTCCACATAGAAACACACCAGTGGAATGGAAAAGTGGACACAGTAGACTGCCATGGTGAGTTATTTGGATCCAGATCTCCCCCAGGAGGGGGCAACTGGCCAGTAGCTTTCTTGGAGAGGGGCCAAGTGAACTTGGAACTCAGAGCAGTTGCAGGCTAGCTCCATCAAGGTGAGGCAGAACCAAGTTCAACTCAGGACATCAAGGAGCCAAGTTTAAGCTGGCAGGGAGCTGAGTTCAAGCCAGTAGGAGGTACATGGAGTGTTGCAGGCTGAGTTCCAGCCTCACACAGAAACCAGCCTGAGCTTCAGAACTAAAGGCACTGGCTTGCTAAAATTACCCACTACCCTACTATAAACCTATGGCTGGCTTGCTGGAATTAATCGTTATGGATCTGGGATGTGTGTGACCAATTTGTTTACCAGCAATGGCAGAGATATACCTTGAAGTGGACTTTTTTTCTTTTGTTGTTTGATTTTTTGTTTCTAAGGGTGATCATCATTTCTAGTTTTTGTTTTATTCCTTGTATTTCCTTCTCATCCCTTCCTGTCTTCACCAGTTTGGCAAAATTTGCTTTATCTTCCTTTGCCCTCCAACCTTGCTTCTAATCTATTTCTCTATTCCCCCTAACCCTTGAAAAATTTCCTGCCCTGAGGGTAAAATCACTGTATGGAAGGCACATTTACTATATATAATTTTTTGGTTTGTTTCAGATTGTTATATAACCAAAAATCTAGTTCATGTAAAGGTGGCAAGTAATAGTAATAAGAATAATTTTAAAAAATCAGACACCCCAAATTTAAAGACCCAATCAAAAAAATGGGCATCTGAAATGAATAGACACTTCTCAGATGAAGTAGAAATGGCAAATATATGAGAACATGTTCAACATCACTGGTCATTTGAGATGCAAATTAAAACAGATTCCATCTTACTACAGAAAGAACAACTATCAATAATAAATACTGGCAAGGCTGTGGGGGAAAAGGAACCTTCTCCACTGTTGGTGGGAGTGTAGACTGGTGCAACCACTGAGGAAATCAGTGTGGAGATTCCTCAAAAAACTAAAAGCAGAGGCTCCATTTGACCCAGCTATTCCTCTTATGATATCTTCCCAAAAGAAAAGCATCATACCACAGCAATATATGCACACCCATGTTTACAGTTAACACAGCTTGTTAACAGCTAAAACTTGTGAACAGCCCACCCATCAACTGAAATTTTAATACAATGGAGCACTACTTTGCCAGTATAGATAAGCCTGAGATATTTCTAGCTAAAAGGATGCACCCTTAGACCATACTCTTAAGTGAGATAAATTGGACACACATTTAAATACTGCATTGTTTCTCTGGTGTGAGAAACCAAAAGTGGAAATAAGGACCAACATGTGTAATAGATACTGGGAAAAGGAAGAAAATGTTCAAGTGAGAAAGGGAACAAGTGAAGGGACCGTGAGAAAGGAAAGGAAAAGAAAAAAGAATAGAAGGGGAAAATGGAAACAAAGCTTTTGTAAATAAGGAGGGGAAAGAGGGATCGGAGGAAAGGGGAATGGCAAAAAAAAGCAAGATATATCATGGACAGGTGCAAATTCTCTATGTTGAATGTTATCCTTTTGCCTATTTAAAATGTACCAATACAGAGTTTGCTTGAAAAAGATAACCTTCTGTCATATAATTCAGAATTTTGGTAGATGTTGGAAATTACACCTTAAATATTTAAATAAGATCAAATTATGCGAAACAAAAATTTAATCTTTCTTAAGCCAAAAACTTTCTGGAACATTGACGCATTCTGAAACATTCAAGAAGGAACATTTAAGAAATACTGTAAAGGCCCAATCCCTTATTAATAGTTATTTTAAATCTGGTAATGACAGATGGGAAACACTTTAATTCAACAATCATTTCTTGCCTTTACTGTTTTCCCTTAAAGCTACAGAGCAGAGATGAGCAGAAAAGCACACACACACACACACACACACACACACACACACACACACTGCATTCCTCGCTACTAAAATGCGGTGCAGCAAAACATCCCTCTGCTGAGGCAGGGATCCAGTTAGGACAAAGCTCAGTTTGGCTGGGAGTGCTGGTCCACATCTGCAGTCCTAGCACTCTGGAAAGCAGGCAGAGGGTCATACATCTGAGCCCTGCTTGAGCAATGTAACACAAAGAGACTCTCAAATATAAGAGCTGGGATCCTAGCCTAGTGTGGAAAAAAAACTAGCAAGTTGGGGGTTACATGCAACCTGTTTTTCTAAGAGAAAGCAGTTCATGTGCTCCCACAGACCTGCTATTGAAATGCGTTTCTTGTATTTTCCTATAGCAAGTTTCTCAAACTTGACACCCGAATCCGTTCTGTATTATCTTCTTATACATGGTGGAATCTAGAAGATCTAAAATTAAAACATTTTGGTTTCTATTTCTTGTAGTCAGAATGTACACTTTATTTTGTGAAAGCACACAAAAAGGAAGATAAATTCTGCTTGAGTTCTGAGTCAGATCATCCTTTATAGGGGGAGCTCGGTATTCTCCATATAAGTAGTTGGCAGTTATTAATATTGACTATTATTCTTTTGATAACTGGAGGCAACAATACAAAATTATATTAATATAAATGTAATGACTAAACTTGATACTTTCAACCAAGTACTTATTTTTTTTTAAAAAAGAATAATGACACTGGTCCGGGGATGTAGCTTAGTGGCGCCACACCTGCCTGGCAAGTAAGTGCAAGGTCCTGAATTCAATCCCCAGTACCTGGGAAAAAACATTAAGGACAGCACATTTTTGGTCTGCTTCCTACATCTACTCCTAAAAGGACTGTACGTCCATATTAACAGAGTATTACATTCTTTGACCTTTATTTTAGCTTTTACTCAATTGTAAGCTTATTAAGAACAAGTTTTGATCATAACTTACTTTTACTCAGTACAATGGAACTAAATCATATAGAAAAGTTTTCTCATTAATTTTACCAGATGCATCAACAATGTGATTTATGTAATAAAAACACTTTGGTGTAGATTTTTCAAAAATGATTAACCTCAGAATGAAAATGGCCATTAAAAGATTTCTAGATTTTGTTTATAAAAAAAATCAATACTCAGAATTTCACAGTGAAGAGGTCCTAAATTCTTCATACAACATGAAATTATATAAAAATAGAAGACATAGACATCTTTAAATCTTTAATCCTTTGATTAAGCAGCAAGCATATCACTCTTCCAGGCCAAACACTGCTTAAACAAAAAAAAAAATAATGACGTGCAAAGTATTTACAAAATATGCAAAGCACACAATAAAGACATCTCACTATATACATGTGTAATAGTACTAATGAAGCTAAGACTTCTACTGTGTGATCTAATGCATGTAAATGAAATTACAGCACACCCCTCAGATACAGCATCGTGGCCCATGACTGGGACAGAACGGACTTTAAGCGAATCACAATGTCCTGAAGAGCTGGACGGATGCTGGTGCTGACCAACCTGATGGGCATATCCTGAAGGTCTACTGACGAGACAAGACAAGAAAAGCTGTCCAGGTATAGAATGCACATGTACAAGACAATCTAAACATTTTAAAAATCTCTATTTTCTTTTTATAGAACTGTCCCCCATGGCTTTTAAAGTAAAAATAAGTGTAAGTTCTTTAATGTCAAGAATTTTATTTAAATTTTATGATTATAATCCAGGGGAGGAACTATTTAACATGATCCAACGAGAAAGAAAAGGACCTATCCTGTGAAATGTTTTGGCTATGCAGTGTCCTCATGAAGTGGCCTACACTTGAATATGACACCACTGAGTGAATTTAGATCTACAGCTCTTTAAGGCTACAGAGCCAATGAAAGGGCCTAGTTTCCCAATACTGTGGGAACACACGACCTCTCAAAACTGGGGCCTGTGAGGTGATGGTGACCGGTCCTAAGTGTGATGAGAATGTGCATGTGCAAACATTTAGCCTATGTCCCACTAGCACAGCAGTCAAAGCAATCTGCCCCTCACACAGTCATGATTCCAATATGAAATTATCGTATCAAAAGCATCAGTAACATGTTATTGAAATACTATCACTTGGAAATATTCCTCACAGGTGTGTTAATGATTATGTATCAAATCCAGAAGACTTGAAGTCTTTTTTTTAGTTAACAGCACAATTGTGACAAAATACTGATACACTTTTAGATAATGCAAAACAAATTCTTACATTCATTTCATGGAATAATGGTGATTTAACCCTAAACCAAACCCTTGAGTACAGCCTGGCTGCAAGGAATACACAAATGCATCCGACTAGTACAACAGAGATTTACCAAGAAAACACCTTCATTTTGAATGCAGACTACATTAATAAGCATGAAGGCAATTTTAAGTTCAGAACCTAAACACAAAAAGGGTACTGTAAATAGAGGTTTCCATAACCACCATCTCTACCTATCTGACAAAATATAATTCTCTTCTAAAGTCTCCAAATGTAGGCAACTACTAGTAAAAGCAAATAGCATTTAGAAACATAAATTTTTTTCCAAAATTAATTACATTTCCAAGAACTTAAAGACATTATATTTCAGCAAATTAAGTCCTCATTTGTATGTAAAATTACTATCCAATACTCTTATACTGATAGATGACCTTTAAATAAGGACTTTGTACTAGGACCCTAAACTGTACGTTACAGGGTTAGTAGGTTCAGTACATTCTTTGTGGTTTCATATAATTGCTTTGCAATTGATTAAAGTGCTTTCTTTTAAAGGAATATAGTAAATTTCCTTTAGAAAAAAAGCAACGTATTTTGAAAAAAGGGATATATAGCTATAATTTCTTAAATATGAATAAAATGAACACATATCAAAATCTGAAATGCAGGCTATTTATTCTTGCACTCCTAACATAGGAAAATGTTTTTTTAATTAAATAAAAGGAAAAAGGCCAAACATCCTTAACTTAAAAAACTGAAGGAGTTTTTTACAATTCCTAAGTCAATAATGTGTACTAAAAGCCTTGACCATGAAGAGGCAGGAATATAAAGAACCTCAATAAAATAAATATAGTAAAAACAAAAAACCCTCAGTATACAGAATACTTAAAATTTTTTTTTCCTTTTATGAGATCACATTGGTGAACACATACTCTAAAAAGGAAGGTAACCGAGAAGCTTTCTGCCATGTGATGTTTCAGTACAGTGAACTGAAAGGCTTAATGTGAGTCCACTGCCACAGAATCACTTCGCAGCCTCGGTGTCCAGAAGGGCCCTGTTTTCCTCTCTCGCGTCAGTCAGATGAGCACTGGCACAATGGCGGGGTGGAGTTGCTGCAGCGCCGTCCAACTTAATTTTAGTGCAGTGAGGACTGTGCATCTGTCTGAATCCCGATCAGTGACGGTGGCTGCTGACCACCCACCGTGGACAACACTGGTCTTGGGTTCAGACGGGGTGGCATCGAATTAGCAGGCCGAATGAGAGGCGGCGGAGGCTGATTTAGAGTTGGCCGGGGCTGGATGAACCGAGCCTGCTGCTGCAGAGGCGGTGGCTGCCGGTGAAGGGCAGGGGCGGCAGGCAGCGGCGGACGAAGCAGCGGCGGAGGCTGGTGCAG
>NW_022900923.1:47991448-48015721 GCF_012274545.1 Fukomys damarensis | reverse complement strand
CGGAGGCTGGTGCAGGGTGGCCACGGGGGCCGCTGGTGTTGGAGTGGACGGTGGGGCAGGCGGTGATGGACCCAGGGTCCGAGGGGTCTGTGGGGTCTGTGCCTAGAGGCGAGGAAACAAAAACGCACGCGTGAGGCGGCCAGTCCTAATGAGCTAGACACAATACAGTCTGGGCTGTCACAGGAAAAACAAAACGAAACAAAACAAAAACGTAACACCAGTGTTTATCGGAAGCACAAGCTTCTTTTATTTTAAACGAAACAAAAAACAAAAAACAGAAAAAGCAACGAGGCTACCAAACAGGCACCTTTATTAGTAAACGGCTTAACACTGGAAATAAAAATACGGCTATGCAAGAACAATACACTCTCCGCTCCGATAGGGTCAGAAACGAGCGAGTCGTCATGACTCGGGAGTCACGAGTTACTGGTAAGTACTGGCAGCCTTTCACGCTCATTTAGCTAGTCCTTGGCAGCTGAGCCTTACAGAACACCACACAGAACGGTGACTCCTCCACTCGCAAGACTGTATTAGCTCAGATTCCAGACACAAACACACCTCCTCTTCGTCATCAGTGCGCTTCCCTGAGGGCACATCAGAAGCACTCTTTGTCTCCTCCCCTAAAGTAGAAGCGGCACCATTAGAAGCCTGGGTTCCTTGTTCTGCTTCCCACTCCTGCAATACCTCCTCTAAGTTAAACCGACGCCTGTAGTTTACAAAGAAGTTCTTCACTTGGCCAACAGTCTTGTTGCCAATTACATCTGCAATAGCTTGAAAATCTTTACCATATTTGCGGACACCTGGAAGGCAAAGTAAATAATACACCTGTGAAGGATCAATAAGGAGAGCTGTGTGTACTAAACATCATGCACACACAAAAGATACCAGCAATGAAAACCCTTTCTGAAAAACTTCTCAGTTCTGTTTTGAGATAGAGGCTAAAGTTATCAGAGTCACAGACGAAAACGATCAATTACGCCATTTCACTGAGCCAGCCACTTGGCTTCAACCCAACAATCAGAAACTTACCATTTCTTTTACATACTCAGTTATTTTCTCCAATCCTCTCTTGAACTCTCAAATACAGTCCATTTATTGTAAAGCATTGAATTCTGTGTTCCATCCTCAATTCCACATTCATTTATTTCCCTAGTAGCCAGTCACCTAAATTTGAGCAACACCGTTTGTAAACAAAACTGGATGGGAATGAGCCATCTTTTATCCCCTCAATGGACTGAGTGAGTAGCTGCAGAGTTTCCCCTTCATATTAAGACAGACACTGTAACTCTGCTCTTAATACTAACCTCAATGGGACCATCTGCCTATATCCCACCAGGGTACCAACAAACAGAAATAAATTAAAATTGCAATCTGATAAGATTAAAAGAGGGCATTTTTGTCAAGACAGCTGCACTGTAACTCATGGAGTGGTTTCCCAACCGGCACAGCCTAGAGAGGGGTGAGGTCAGCGCTGCCCGAGGAGGGACACTGTGTGCACCTCCACCGCTCACACTTAAGGGCTGTGTGTGCACTGGGGCCTCGGGACTTAGCTTTTCACCAAGGAAGCTTCATTTCAGTGAAGGGCAGCAAGTGACTTAAGAAGCTGAGATGACCAATTATGCCACGGAGCTTAAAATGAGTACTTTGATTTTAAAGGAATTATATTTTGTGCTTAGCTCAAAATATAAAACTTGTTAAAATGATCATTTTATACTTTGTGATTGCTTTTTAAAACACTAGAAACAATAATTCATTAGAGATGAGAACTAAGTCTGAAACAGGGGGTTTACACAAAATGTGTCTATCATTACAGATGATAAACTAATGAGCGTAACACCCCAGAAGAAATGCTATATTCTTACTGATACCAATGAATACGAAATACCCAATAAATTGAAAGCAGCAACATAATGAGGCATGATTTTACTTTTATGTTCTTATTTTGCTTTGAGAACTGGGAGCAGGCATCTCTGGCTACATGTAAGTAGCTAGGGCAGATGTACAGGGAGTTCTTCTACCTCAGAGCGTTGTGGATGGGAGGTCTGACATGATTATGGAGAATTTAGCAGGTAACCTATGCTCATGTGCTCTGGTCTCAAAGGAAAAGACAGATATATGGAAGCCAAGTAAAAAAATGACACACATTGTTTATGTTTTAGCAACATAAATGAATTCATATTCTCTTTAAATCCATGGGCTGATTTATAGTTTGAAGTTCACAGTAAAGATAAATTTTAATAGGTTCCACTAAGGGCTTATTTAGTAATAAAAATCCCAAGTTACCTCAGTAATAGTTACTGTTAAGACATACTCAATACTTCCCCACTACTTACACTTTAAAAAACAGTGGCTTCTAAAATACTGAGTTCCTGTGCCACTTATAAATTTGAGATACCTGCACTGAAGATTAACTACTGATTACAAATCGGTGTTTATTAGTGTAGTAATTTTCATAAGGGATACTTAATTTACATTCTAGAAATGGCCAAACCTGAGTATGTAAGTTTAAAAATGAAAACTTATTTACAAAAGACTAGTTCAGATCTTTCCTATTCCTAACAAGAACACTGAGACCCTCTCACTCTGAAGATATAATCCACAATACCTGTATGTTTTGCAATATAATATATTCCCCAAGTTGCATAATAAATTCTGAAAACGTCTCCAAGACTGATTCCATTATGTAACTGTCCCTTCTTCTGAGTCTATTCCTTCTGACTTTTCACAATTCTTTCTTCCTCAGTGGATTTTACTTTGTCACCAATACGATCACATTTGCAAAATTACAGACTATATGAATTCAAAACTACTTCCCATAAGAGCTTTAGATTTTTTAAAGGCTCCGGATGTCAAGAACTTCTTCCTTGATTATTAACTCAGGTGAGCTGGTCTACAGCCTCAAGGCGCAGACCTCCATGGTTCGGCTGAGGACCCCTGTCTGTCCTGAGAACCTGCGTGCCCAGATCCCAATCCTCTCAGCCTGCAGGATGCCTGGACAGGGTGTATAATAGGTAGAGCTCCTTGACAGCTCCTCAGAACGAGGCAGCCTCACCTGTCTGCCCCAATGAGCTTTTTATTTTTCTACCAAGTTTCAGAATGTTCTCTGTGTTCCAGGATGTGGACAAAGTTTTGAAGTACTGTCCTGTTTAATGCACATGAGTACCAGCAATACTCCCATGCCAAGTTTGCAGTAAGCGCTCAGGAAATACGACTTTCCTCCCACAGGCTAACTCTGGCTTTCTTCCCCAACCTAAGAGGCATACAGAGTGGACTTGTCTGTCGTCTTCACACTATAATGACATTGCTCAATGGTATGTTTTGGCTGCACGATGGAATTGTTAAACTCTGTCATCAGCAACTAGGTGAACTCTGAAATAACAACTGACTGCTGCTGCTCCTTCAGAACAATCCCAACGAGGCTTCTAGGACAACCTAGCAGGGCAGTGATGAGGAGCCTTAGCTCAGCAAGTGTAGCAAGTTATGGCACTAGAGCTTCCGATCCCAATCTGTACAGGGGAAGGGGAAGGATCCATTCTGTTTCCATAATTTATAATAAACAAGTAAGTCAGAGTTCTTTCTCAGCAAGGTAGTGACATCAATCTCTATACTTGCTCAAGGTTTGCCGCTAGGACAGATCAGTTTTCCAGGATCAGGGAAGTAATGTTTGGGAAACCCTGGACGAGGCAAACTGTAAATTTCCAAAGGAGGAAAAAACCTATTTTGATCACATTTCTAAACTTTACTTGAAAGTTATAATGAAACAGTTTGGCTTGCTGTGCTGGGAGATATCTGGTGATATTTAAAATATATTTTAGAAGTTTTGTTTGGAAAAGTAACATAAAAATATAATTTATTGGGATATTCTGCCCATTTTCCAAACAGTAGTCTATATTACGCAACATAAAAAACCCATTCATGTCCTTTTTACATTTCTTACTCATACTTTTAGTTTGCTAAGGAAGATATTTTTATTAATAGTACTGACTTTGTCATAGTCTTTGTCTGTATTATTCCAAATTTTGAATTAGTCAAGTTTGTCCATTTGTATTGAGTTTTGGTTTGCAAAATGGTAACTTCAGAAGACTTTATATATAAGGTGTTTCTCAATTCGAGACATGAAATCAGAACTTACTATTTTAGCTAGAAGGGACAGCATGCATAATTGCTTTTCTTATATTTAAAAATATATTTTTAAAATCTGATTTTTGGACAGACAAAAATAAATCAGAGAAGCAAAGCATTAATGGTGGCAATGGCCTTCTATGTAGGTTAGAAAATTTCAGGAGATATTTTTCCTGTTCCTTTTTAAAAAAATATTATTACTAGGGATTGAATCCAGGGCCCCTGTGCTGAGTTACACCCCCAGTGCTTTTTCATTAAAAAAAATTTGTTTTTGAAATTTAGAAACAGGTCAATTTAAGTTGCTAAACTCATCACATGGGGCTTGAGTTTAAGATCTTCCAGCCCTCAGCCTCCCAGAGTGCTGAATTACATGTTTTTCGGCTTCTTACAAGTAAAATTCTTGAAGTCAACAAGTACTTAATTGGAAAACATAAACATTAAAACTCTGTTTTTGAAATAATAGGAGCATAGGAAGTTGAAGAATCTCTAAAGATGTGCTTCTTTTCAATCATCAAGACATAAGAAATCATTCGCGAATATATATTTATTTCTACCGCTTGTGAATCTATTCATAAATTCAACATAAAAGGAGAAAAAAATTAACAACAGAATAATGATTGGTGCACATAAATGAGAGCTAAAACTTGAAATCATGTATTTTCTTTCCGATGTCTATGTTTCTCTTCTGGATATCATATTCCCTTTCTTCTTGTCATACACTGAATTCCATTACAAAAATGCCAAAAATTTTGACTCATCAATTATTCGAAGTAAGCACATTAGGGGCTGACTGTTCCTTGGGGAGATCCATCCCGATGGCATCTGCTGCCTTTCAGGTGCAAAAGCATGAATCTCCTGTTTGTACTTCCTTCGCTCACTTGTGCATAATTTTCTATCCTTACATTTTTATCACCTGTCAAATCAATGTATCCTCCTATTTTATGGGCCATTCTAGCCTTTTAAAGTATGAGACAAGCAAAAAGAAGGCAATTTCCAGACTTGCAACTTCATTTCTCTTAAAAAGGATTAAATATATGAACTACCAGCTAGCTTTTAATTTAAGTGCGACAGCTTGAACATAGCTCTATCTTACATAAGATGGCAGGTAATATGCAGAAAGAACTAAAAATTAAAATTGACATCCTGATAAAACTGGAAAAACATTCTAAAAGAGTACTAAGATTTTAATTGGGAAGTATTTTTTTAATAGCACCAAGACTAAGAAATAAATGTATTTAAAAAATGAATAAATATATTTAGGCAGTGGCCTAAAATAAAAATGGCATATATTGGACACCACACTTTGAAGGATGTTTAGCATATCATTCAAATGGGTTATTTTCTGAAAATAGGTAATTACTGCTCCATTTTACATAAAAAGACAAGCCTAGAATCTTTTTAAATTTTGCTCAAAAGAATTATATGAATATTAAGTTTAATTTTAGGATAATTTCTAAAAACATTATAAATTAGAATACTTATATACATGGCACAAGCTAGAAACCGGATATTCTATTATTAACACAAATATGAGACTATCAACGACTGGCCTCGCTGCTAAACGATTTATTAAAATAGAAAATTTAGATACTTAAGGCTAGAACAGATGACAGATATTATAGAAGGACAATTCTTGGCAAATATTTTAAGTGGACTTAATTAGTAGCATTAATAATACCCTACACTTGGGGACTTGAAGAAAGTTACTGAAATTATAGGTAAACTAGAATTAACATAAAAAGTGATAGATTCCAAAAGTATAAACATGGCCCTGTTGGATGTGAACATGACTCCCTGACATCTCCTTTCCATCAAGGGAGAGCATTTAATCAAGGGTTAGCATTTAATATTTAATTAACAATAATGTGAACAGATTGGATGGGAAATAAGGTGGGAAATACACATTTATGAACTAGGAAAGAAAATGATCCTGATGTCTGGTTTTAAAAAGTTACAACAAAAAAGTTTATATAATAGAATCATAAATTTTAACAGTAGCACTAACATTTTTTTTCCAAGTCACTGTGAGTCTACAGTGAGCAAGATAATATAAAGCATTTTACAAAGGAGTGTCAAATCAGATATATGTAAAAACCATCTTGAATATAAAATGCTATGCAAAGTAAAGCATGTTAATATAAAAAACATAAATTATTGGGCCAGGGATTTAGCTCAGTGATGCTGCCACCTGCCTCACAAGAGCAAGGTCCTGAGTTTGATCCCCGGTATAAAAACAAAAGCAAAAAAAAACACAAAACAAAACAAAAAAAAAACAACAACATAAATTATTACTTTGTAAAACTGTAACGGCCATCAGAATAATACCACACAAAGACATTATAAAAATTAAAGAAAAAAGCTCTTAAATAGTTTCTAACAGCAAACTATACATATTAAAAAAGACACTTTTAATACTTGATATATTTTAGCCACTGAGACTCAGGTGCAGGTGACATTACTATATGATTACACCCTTTATAAGACACATTTCTGGGCATTGTGTAAATGTGCAGGCACGTAAGACCAAATGGGGCTTTTTAATCCATTCTGAAATGACTATTTTATTTATTTTTTGTTAATTTTCCTCATTTTTTTCTTTTTCTTTCCTCATTGAGCTTATTGGTACATTTTAGGTATATAGTACAGTTACATTCATCATTGGGATCTTGTATCTTTACCTGACAGGTCTTGGTTCTCATTTTTTCCCCATACTAAAATAACTATTTTGGACACAAATTGCTTTATATTAATTTTATATAAGAAAAAACAGGGCTGGGGATTTAGCTCAGCTGTTCGGTGACCTGCCTTGCAAGCGCAAGGACCCAAGTTCAATCCCCGGTACCAAAAAAAAAAAAAGAAAAGAAAAAACAAAAAGCCCCAAATGAGAACAAAAATTTCAAAGTCAAAATAAGTAAAAATTAAACATTAACATATTAAAATGTCCACCAGCATCCTAAGAGCTGCAGAGTGCCATACAAACTGCTGTATTAACTGATTTAAAGATTATTTTTAAAATGTGAATACAGTACCAAATATGTCTCGATAGAGACTAAATGTTGGAGTGCATGCACCAGTACTCTAGCAGTGATAAACTATGTCCCCGTGTACAGCTCAGGCTTTATTTAAACCTTAGCACTTCCCTTACCCTGAATACAGTTTGCATGTCCAGCCCAGCCGTAAGATTCAGTGGACCCTAATACAGACAACAGTGCTATACAATAGTATGGAACCATGAGTGTTGTGTAGGGAAACACTGGCCCACATCTTTCTAGGAAAGCCTCTTCAGAGAATCTTGCTACTGGGACAGATTTTGTATTACAGCACAGAATTAATGTACTAACCTTTATGCAACCTAACACTAGAAGGCAGAGTTCAATTCTTACCAGGCAGTATACCAAAATGGAAGAAACTTTACATGAATAAAAGCTTTACATGAATAAAAGGAATGCCTGTTCAAACTAATTATGCTAGAGGTGTAAGCCATAGTTCTAAATGAATACAAAACAGCCAAGGCAAATGCTAATTGTTAAACAAAAATTTAAATTGTCACAGTCTAATTTTAAAGCAGCTATTACTGAACATTAGAACTATATCTTGTTCCAATTCATTCAGAGCTTGGCTCTACAATTATGGCCATGCTCAGTGAGCACCTAGGACCTAGCCACACATAACCACCAAGTTTTTCTCTTTATGCAAAGACTGCCAGCTAGAGGGCCAAATGGAAGGCACAGCCTATGGACATTATCCTTTGACGTTTTCCACTCATGTTGGCTGGTGAAGTCTTACTCTCTCCAATCCAAACTGTAGAATCATCTGCTGGCTAGTCTTTAAGTGTATTACTCTCATCTCTGAATATTGCTTGGGAAGGATTTTTGTATTAAATATATTCTCTGATGAAAATGTAAAGATTTAAATAGGTTTACTTGTGTGCTTCACTGGGGCCCCTCTTTCGCACAATAGTTAACACAGATAAAAAGGTGTAAGTATGCAATAAAGAGGGCTTGCCCAAGAAGAAACAAAGTGTAGACCACACTTTACAATTGTTCCTGCAGTTTCTTAAAAAGTCCACAGTACTTAAAATATACAAAACCTGTCCTAAAGATATTCAAACACGAGAAAGTCAAGTTTATATTTCCAATTTGTCCATAAACATTCTCATAATACAAAATCTTTTGCCATACAGCTCAACAATGCATTAAAATTGTATTTGTGCATTTCTGATGTATCTTTTAATAAAGTCAGGTTTCTAAGCATTTAGAGATACATCTCTTAAGGCATGATACACTGAAAGTTAAGCATACTGTTAATATTTTCAGTACCTGACACTTAAAAATAGAGAAACACTATTATAC
Source organism: Fukomys damarensis (assembly GCF_012274545.1). Classification (NCBI taxonomy): domain Eukaryota; kingdom Metazoa; phylum Chordata; class Mammalia; order Rodentia; family Bathyergidae; genus Fukomys; species Fukomys damarensis. Next base: position 48,007,247 of record NW_022900923.1, on the reverse strand, counting down.
AGAGTAATCAGAACCAGAACCGTACTGTGTCCCGTTTTATGCTCTTCCTTTATGAGTCACCGATGAGCGACACAGCGGAGCTGGGGCCACCGGGCTGCTCACACCACATGCTCCACACCGGGAAGCACCGGTCAGCTCAGGACCCAAATGCACAGACCCAGAGTGTCACCCACAAACACAACACAGAACTCCTGGTCACCAGGACTTTGTGGTGAACACAAGAGCCCTTTCTCGATCCATTTCTGGAGAAAGGGAAGGAAGAACTACGGCAGTCACTTTTCATGACAAGCGAAATCATTATGAACAACAATTAACTGCTTATCTGTAATATACCTTGCACTGCTAGAAGCTGCTCCTCTGTGGTCCAACGGGCATTAATTTTCTGATTTGACTACAAAATTAAAGAGAAGTTTCCTAATGAGGATATGAAGACAGACATTTTTTCAAAGTGCTTATTTTTAAAAAACTTTTTACCAAATTACAGACATGAGTATACTAAAACTGCTTTAAGAAGATTCCACCTTTAGAGGGGTCAAACATAAATATTCAGAGTTACCTCTTACCCACACAGAGAGACAATGAAAGGGGAATGATCAATTTGGGAGAATGAACATTTACACTTTAAATCAGAGGTATTAAATCTTGAGAAATATATTACAGTAGTCACCCATCTTCTGATACGTTTCACACAGTGCAGGTATTATGTTTAGTCTAGTTTTTAACATTTGAGACTTTATTTTGTTTAGAAAAGATCTGACTGTAACATTTCTTCCGTTCACATTGATTAAACTCATCCTTCTCACCCACAAATTAACAACACAGAAGTGACCTAAGTCGTAAAACATTTCTTTAAATTTCTGCAAGCAGGAAGTGACCCACTGATAATAGATAATATAGATTTTTTTTTCTCCCAAGACCTCAAAATATTTTTCCCATTTTTTTTTGGTCAAAAATCATAAATTTAGGATTTTTATTATGGTAGAATTACAAAACAAAAGCCCTAAGCAGATCTCATTAATTTATACCCCGACTAGTACATCAAGGCTCTGTGGCCACAGCAGTGGGGACAGAAACGGCACAGCAGCTCGTGGAGGTGTGCAGCAGGGAATGCCGGGACGAGGCCCGCAGAGACACCTATTCTGTGGGACAGAGCAGACAGACTCCACGAAGGAAGGGTATTAAGTTCTTGCCCTTCACGCGCTCCCAGCAGTAAGTTTCTACAGTGAACAGTTAAAAGGTGCAATTGAGAAGGAAGAATGAAACAAAAATTCAAAACTAAAATAATTTCTTAGAGGAGAAAGAAAAACGTATTGAGAGAGGGGGAAAAAAAGGCTTAAAATAAGGGGAAAATCTAAAACAGTAATGACTGAATTCCAAAGGAGATTAAAGATGGAAACAAAGCAGGTCAGGCAGTAGTAGTGAGGATACTTGAACAATAAAAATGAAAAGAGAAAGAGGAAGGGTAAAACTGTCCTGAGACAGATACAGAAGCATGAGTAACAGTGTGATGAAAGCTTTAAAAATGAAAACAAATGAAAAGAAGATTAACAAAAATAAAGTAGGTGCTAACATTGACTGCATGTAGGTAATCTGATGCTCTTAGCCATGAAAAATAGACAAAAGAAGTCCTCAAACTGCTGTAATCTCAAAGACTGAGGCAGGAGGATCACAAGCTTGAGCCTGGCTTGGGCAACTTGTCAAGATCCTGCCTCAAAAGAGGCTGGGATGCAGTTCAGCACAAAAACCCTAGGTTCAGTCCTGAGCACGTGTGTGCACACACACACACAGAGTCCTTGGCACTTACTGATAACTGGTACTCGAACCTATTGAAAACAGGACCAAAACATAAGGGATTGACTGTAACTCAATCTGATGTACGAAAGTTACAAACAAAACTGGTTCATTATTAAAAATAGCTATTGATTTAGTTATTATGCTTTTAAAAATACGCTTTATTTTTGGCTTTGAAATTTACAACATGATCATAAAATAGGTTAGGTTTATTTTTAAGATTTCAATAATTTTAAGGCTTTCTCTGTTGACTCTAATTATTCTGTTTTTGATGTGCTTGCCTATGAGTCATCCTTTATTCTTCAACTGTGAATTCTGCTGAATATTCAACTGTCAGCAATTTTGTAGGTGGCTGAAGTGATTCTTTTGCACTCTATCACACTTCATGAAAGTTTTTCACCTTTGCAAAGTCTGCACTGACATGTTGGTTGTGCTGCATTCACACTGTGTTAAAGAGAGTGACAGACAAGGGTGCTGGTAACATGGGTGGGATGTAACCGCTAAGGTCATTAGGAAGAGGACTCCTCATGGGGCGACTTTTGCTTTTCCACGTATTCTTTATTTTTTTTTAATTTTTAAATTTTTTTTGGTACCGGGGATTGAACTCGGGTCCTTGCGCTTGCAAGGCAGGCCACCGAACTGCTGAGCTAAATCCCTGGCCCTCCATGTATTCTTTAGATTAATGAGAATGTAGACACTGTACACACAACCTGCTGTGAGGAGAAATTTACCAAAAATAGGAGGATATATTCAGAATATATGAAAGAAAGATCCAGTAGTGCCTGAGCCAATCTCCAAGGTAGAAACTAGAAGGAAATACAGCATGAAAAAAAGAACAAACTAATTAAAGAGAAATAATGTATACTATAAAAAATTATTTTCATCTAAACTTCATAAAACCTATGAAAACACCAGGAGACTGAACACTAGTAATCATTTATAAGAATTAAAAGTACAGAATATAATGGGAATATAAAGTCACAATAATTAGTGTGTGCTTACGGGGGAGAACAAGGGAAAAACTGGTGCACAGCTGGAGATTAAGAATCTTCAGAAGTTTCTGAAAGTCAAAGAAAAGGCATCCGTGTGCAAGGAAGAGCAAGATGTGTGTCCGGAGAAGTGATGGGTAAGCCTGGAAAACTGGTGCTGTTCACAGTATGACCAGAACCAGGATCACAGGAAAGGCAGTAAAAACCAAGGCTGATAAGCTCAGTAAATTTAACAAGCAAAAGGTTTCTTCTGCTTTGCTTTGTTACTTTGGAAAGGTAAAGGAGTGCGTGTGAAAGGGGCATGATTTTAACCACAATAAAAACCTTGGACCTGGACGACTGGGATGGAGGTGCTGCTGTTAAGACCCTAAAAGTTAAGAAATGCGGATGAGAGATGTGGAAAGGAGAGGCTAAGACTAATATGGGGTAGAGAATGAGGCATTCGAATGTTCTGGCAGAGAGCAATTTTACCTGAGGCTGAAAGAGACTCACTTATTCAAACACGTTTTTGAAGAGTCTGGAAAATTTTTACAAGGAAAAATAATGTAGTAATACCTTACTCAGACATAAGGTTCCAAAACTGAACTACAAAGCTTTTTAAAGTTTTCTGTGTCAAACTTCCTCTTGAAACATCCTTACAAATGTGGCCAAGGATAGGCAGTTATCTCAAACACCCACAGCCAGGGCTTCTCCCAACACCAGAATGGACACTGAGCACCACAAGAAGCTGTTGACTTGAATTCAGGGCAGTGTTGTATAAAACGTTTATCTTATGTATATTTAAAAACTAGAATTTCCCTCAGTTTAAAGAAATACACAGGAGACATGCAGAAACTAAAACTGATTAAGAGACCCAAACCTCTCAAAAGTTACAGAGGGGAGCAGTTGTCTAAAATGAGGGCTCAGAAAAAGACACAGGGGATCACGAGTTGTAGAATGTGGCTGTTCATGACGATGCCAAGATTTAGCTGCAGCTCTGAATGGGAAAATGCAGGAGAAAGAGCGAAGCTCTTCCGTGAGTCTTCTGTGACAGGATGAGGACAGCGGAGGGAGGACAAGACCCAAGACAACTTAGGGTCAAAATTGTACTCTTCCTGTCATGTATTGGTTTTTAAATTCTCTTTTAACACACCAAACTTTGGTGGAGATTTTATTTTTAAAAAGTGATTACAATAGATCTAGGAAGCCAAAACTGTGTGGTAGTTGTAGCTAGCTAGGTGGTATACAAAGTATATCCTTACCTAAAGCAAACCGTGGTCTGAACTGCTGTTTAAAAAATAGTAACATAAAACGAAACAATCCAGTATAATAGTAATATAACTACATGATATAACCTGCTATAGCGAATTCAGCCTTTTTACCAATCTTCTCTGTTAACTCCACTTGACTTCACGTATGTCTGTGGTGTCAGTGGTAGACGCATACGATCTGAGTCAGAAGAGCTAGAAAAGGCCAGCACGCTAAACCTTCTCTCCAGGGCTGCAAATCCCACCCAACATCCTAACAGAAAGATGTCATGCATGAAAACACCTCTAGATGGGAAATTTCTTGCTTCAAAAGCACTCCTTTTCCAGCTGTAATTATTCTCATTTTCGGGATTTATTTACCTCCTTGCTCTACCTACTTACCTCCATCCAAAACAAATCAAAAGCGTAACAAAACGTGCCACCTCTACCCCACCATGCTCATATATTCTTAAGAACACACATTACTTTCCTGCTTTGAATGTTCTTTTGGATTTTTCACTTGTTTCCACTGCTACAACTAGGATCCAGCCCTACCCACGCTCCCTCAGCACTGCTCATTTCCTGCTCAGTGTTTCAGCAGCCATTCAGGATCCTTGTCCTGTCACATGCCCCACACACTTCGCATTACACCTGTCCTACACTGAAGAAGCTGCAGGCCTCTTCCGTTTGACGCAGAAGTCACCATCTCTCTCCAGCTCCCACAAGGACTGTTAGCGGCCTCTGCCCACTCCTCTGTCACAGAGGCACCTGTGCACTCTGGTGACAATCTCTCTCGCCATCCATTCTCCTCGCATTCAAGTTCACCTTCCTAATTAGATAATGTGATATTCTCTCTCCTTCCCGACCCAGTCCCTGCAGGACTGAGGATCGCACCCAGGGCACCCCGGCCCTGAGCTACGTCTCTAGCCCCACACCCGCTTGGAGACAGTCTCTCCAAGCTGCCAAACTGCCTGGGTTAGGCTCAAAGTTGTGATCGTCCTGTCTCAACCTCCTACTGTATTGATTTTACAGGCATGTGCCATGTGCCACCAAGCCAGGTGATGAGACAGTTCTTGAGAAAAGGCTGTTTTACACTTCCACAGTAATTAGCGCAATAATAAGCACAGAGTAAGTGCTCAGGGTATACTTGCTGCTTGGTTTGGGACAGTGTTTTTAATTTTATTTTGAATATAATATGCGACACTACATCACTGCTTGCATTATTCTTTGCCTGGGATGTTCTTCTCTGGCTTAACTTGTGTGAAACTCTCATTTCTCCTTCAAAGCTCAGCTGAAATACCCTCTAGGAAGTCTTCTCTAATTACCCCAGCCAGAATGAACAATGACCCACTGCTCCTTGTAGCATTTTGCTTATAAATCTACCACATAATTTTGGTAGTTTGTCTTCTAAAGTCCAGATTGTAAGTTCTTCCTTTATTTTTATTTATTTTTTTTTGTACCAGGGATTGAACTTGGGTACTTATGCTTGTGAGGCAGGCAGCGGCAACCACTGAGTTCAATCCCCGTAAGCTCTTCCTTTAAAAGAGGATGGAGATTTAGCTCAGTGGTGCCACTGCCTGCCTTGCAAGCACAAGGACTGAGTTTGATCCCCGGTACCAAAAAAACAAAACAGAACAACGGGTGGAGAAATCAGCTCATCTTGTCTTCATCTCTATGCGTTCTCCCTTCCCCATGCACACTTCCTATGGCACCTAACACTGCCCCCGGGCAACAGGAGATCAATAAACACTTGCGGACGTGAACAAACTTTTCCCACTCAATCTTTCCGTAAATGAAAATGGTAAAACAAATTTAGTAAGTCAAACACATTAGTAATTGCAAGGTACTTTAAAAAAATGATCTACTGCAATTATTTTAGAGATTATAAACATTCTTGGTAAAGTCTAACCTAAAGGTGAGTGAATAGATAACATGATTTTCAAAGGTATTACTGTGATTATGAATCCAGTACTTGGAAATATAAAAAACATTCAAACTGCCACCCTGAAGACAACGGGAATAACGTGCACGATGAACAGAACTTTCTAGCTGACAAAATGTGTGTGTACATAAATAATTTTTCCCTAAGTCACGACTTCAATGAGTCACCCTAAAACAATATTCAAACTTCAATGTTTGCATGATAGTGTCAAGATTTTGGTGACTTCTACTTTGATCATTATTTTTATAACAAGTCAAAAGACATAATAAATATTCGATCACTTCCAACACGATAACTGCATCAAAATGTGATACTACACAATTCTGTTATTCTTTGAGAATTTCTTTTTTTTAGGTACTGGGGATCATCTCAGGACCTTGCGTTTACAAGGCAAGCCAGGTGCCACTGAACTAAATCCCTGGCAATCCTATGAGAACTTCCAAAAGCACGTGACAGCATAATATATGTTAATCTAGAACTAATAACTCCAAAACTGAAATACAGCCAGAGTTCCTGATTACTCTTTTGTGACCTTGGGTAAGGTAACCTGAGCCTCACTTTTCATCATATAAAATAACAGTATCTGCTTTACCTACTAGTATGGATTTATGTAAAGATCGAAGAGATAGCATAAAGTAAGATACAATGCTATGTAATTCATCTTTAGATAATGCAAATAGCTAGACTGTTCCATGATTTTATGAAAAACTGGAGATGAGACTATTCCTTGAAAATGTGATAGGTCCTTTCTGTAAAATTATCTGAGCCTGGTGTTTTATTGTGAAAGAAAAATGTTAATTGTTTCTTCATTTTATTTAGTGATTATAAATTATTTAGCTTTTTCTTTTTCAGGCAATTTTGCTAAGATATTTTCCTAGGAAGCTGCATATTCTGTTTATATTTTCAGATTTATTAGCATAAAGTTTTTTCTGGTATTCCTAGGTTCTTAGTACCTGCTCTATTTTATTTAACATTTAAATTATGAATTACAGACATTTTACATTTTCTGCATTATATATTTAAATGTGTAAATACAAGATTAAAATAATTTAAATATGAAGTTTAAAGTAATTTGTGTTGCAATATAGCAAAATAGAATAGTATTTTGTATTGCACTGACCTTAAATAAAAACATGCCACTTGATTCAGTGTTTGTCAGTTTACCTGTGGGCTTGGATTGAGTTTATTGATCTCTGAACTTTTCATTCTTTTCCACAACCTAACCTTCTTGAAAGAGATTATTCAAAACAAACAAAAGCTCCCTTGTGCAAGTCCTCCTTTCTCAGAGTGACCAGTGATTAGCTGGCACAGAACGCACGATTTCTGAAGCGCTACTCTTGCCTCTCCCCAGAGCCTCACATGTACTTCACCTGCAGATATTTCAGTCAGCCTGGGATTTGGAGGGGGAAAATGTCCCATTAGGACCAAGTGAGATTATTACATACAAAGACATGCAAATCCAGGGTAGGAAGCATGACACAGTAGTCTTAAAAGACTTCATAGTAGAAACTTCTGGGAACACTGGATCAAGATAGCTTCCAGTACTTTCAATGACTATATATTGCAAAAACATATTTAGGTGTCTGCTTAAGAAAAGGGTTAATCTGTATCTTGTTTCAGGTTTTTATATTTTCAGGGATACAGGTACAAGAATATAAATCCATATAAATGTCTTAAATTATAATATAATGTGTTGAAATGAACTCCACTTCTCACGTCACCCATTTATTCAGGTAATAAGGGGCTTTGAGGAAGCCATGCTGCAGACCCAGCGGTGTCTTCACCTCCTCAGTGACCTGCCTGTCATACTCACAGGGCCTGCTCCTACAGCTCTTTCCCTGAGTACTTCGCCTGATACAAATTGCTAATGGCAGGAAGAAATAATTTAACACATACAAAAGGATTAGCCAAACCTCAAAATATCTACAGTCAAAAGGAGAAGAGATTTATCTAACAAATTATTAACATTGAGAAACCTTCAAAATACTAACAGTACCTGTGACCAATAGCACATGAACAATGGGTAACTCAGGAAGAAGTCTACGTAACCACATTCACTTTTCAGTATCATACCTCAGGAGGTTTGAACTCTTCGATTCCGCCTTCCATTTTCTGTTTAAGTGCACTGTTTACTTGCTTAGCATTCTGAACCTTCAACAAAATATGCCAAAATATGAATCAGACAATGTGAGAGGTAAATTTTTGAGTATTCACACAAAACAAAAGGATATACACTGAAACTCCCTTAAATTTTATTTCAGAAGAATAGACATACTTATCACACCTGGGGTGTGACAGACTACCCATTCAACAAACATACATATCAACTAATATACACATTTAGTAGAACCTTAATTTGACTTTTAATATTATAAGTCAGTATTTAAAAATATTTTATCAGTATCTTTATGACCAAAGGCAACTGACACAGATACCAACTCAATTCCACCCACATTTCTTGTTACCACAATGTTCTGACCAAGTAACAATTATTCCTATAAGAAGAATGATGATGGGTAACATTTATTACATATCTATTATGTATAAAATCTCATTCTTGGTAGTTTATACGTAATAAATCACAGTAATTCTCACAACTTCCTGTGAGGTACGTACAATCAGCTCTACTTTAACACAACATATGTATTCTTAAAAAGTCACTGTACTATGCAAAATGCACAACAAAAACCACAGGTTTTACAGAGACAAGGAAGTTGGGATACAACACTCAAAACCTTTACCAATGACAAGAAAAGAAAGAAACCTAAGAAAAACAAGGGAAGAGTTTTGTACATTATAATTGGTTACAAAAATAAAAAATGTGGGGCTGGGGATATAGCTCAGGGACAGAGCATTTTCCTAGTATGTGCAGGCCCTGGATTTCATCCCCAGTGAAGAAAGGGAGGCAGGAAAGAGGGAGATGGGCAGACAGGAAGCGAAGAAGGGAGCGAGGAAGGAAGAGAGGGAGAAAGAAAGGAGAGAGGGAGGGAGGGAGGGAAAATGAAGAGGAGGAAGGGAGGGACAGAGGGAGGGAAGGAAACAAACCCACAAGTACTACAAGGTATTACTTTACCTTGGAAAAGACTTGAAGGTTAGTTGCAGAAGTGAGCATCCAAATGGCCACGGCTTGTGAGTTATTAGTGTAAAGGGGTAAGATGGTTATTTTACAGGAGATCAAAGTTTTAAGATCAGATGTATGTGGTTCATGACACAGTGAATTCAGGGAGCCGGTGCAAATCTGAATTACGTAGTTTTTCACTGACCAGAGAGATCATGCTTAAGCAAACACAAAACTCACACTATGATCAAACTGATACCTGCTACATCAACTGCACTGGAATAAATTTATGTTTTTAAAACAAGTTAGAGCAGAACTGAGTATACTTCTATTCTAACCATTTAGATTAAGAATATGAGGCAGTGAAGTTGAGACTTCCCAAAGCCACAGATGTAGAAGGAACAATCTGCATTTACACTACACCACATGTGTACTTAAACTACTATTCTGGAAGCACCACTATCATTTCTACTCAGAAATTAAAGGTGAGGGTTTTTTCTTCATGGACACCACCCCCACAAATATTGCTGAAGTGATTTATGAATTTTTTTCAACAGAGATCCTGAAAAGAAAGCAAAAATGTTGGACGGTTCAATAAAGCATAGTCTTTCAAGGATCTCACAGGATAAAGCAAAGATAAACGAATATAAAATATGATAAATGCTGAAACATCTAACATCATCAGGGACAGGGACAGAAAATGAGGAAAACTGAGTTTGCTGGTGTGTGTGTGCGGCTGGGCGGGTGACAGGGAGGTCTAGGGAGACGGTTTTATAGAAGCTGACCCTAACCAGGCAGGACTGACAAGAATCAAGCAGGCCAGATAGGCCGTGAAGAAGGCAGGCGCTCCAGGAAGAAAACCATGTAGGAAGAGAGCAACACCCTATGGCTGTAAAGTTAGGCTGGGGCCAGACCACAAAATTTGGATTTTGCCTAATGACTGAAGGAAACGAAGTATTTCTAAGCAAGTGAACAACATGACATTTCCCTAAAATTAAAAGATACTTCCAGTAGTAAGAACAGAATGGGATGATAAGGGATGGATTAATTTAACAGTCCAGGTGGAAAATGTTAAATAATTAAGAAAACATCCATTAAAACAGCAGAGACGGAAGAATGGCAGTACACAGAGCTCAGGTGAAGAGACAATCTGAAAACAGAGCTAAGACCTCCCTGTGAACACCTCCCTGTGGAGGTGAGGAGGAACCAAGCACAGCTGGTCAGCTGAGCAGCTGAGTGTAGTGGCACTGCTCACTGAAACAGGGAACAAAAGCAAGCGGAAGCAGGCAAAGCACTGTGTGCGCATCTGTATCCGAGACAAACCCAAAGCCCAAGCTTTACCATGTGACACTGTCAAAAGAACAACTGGGAAAAAGATTAAAGCTTAAAATAAAGTTCCTTTTACAAGGCAGTAAAAGGTAGTGCTAAATATGCAGCAGGAATACAGGGGACAGAGCACATTTTATTCCTTCATTTGAGAACTTTCAAAATACTACAGGGAAAGTATTTTAGAAGTTTTCTTAGAGGAGTGCTGTTTGAGAAGACGGGCGTCTGACTCGAGGCTAAGCACTCAATCCCCTGCAATATGTGTCCGCCCAAGAGAGGCCAGGCTCTCAGAAATCCAGAGAAAGGAATTCCAGGAAGCTAGCGTGGCAAACATTAGAGTAGCCAAGGGAGAGAAAACCAAGAAAGAGACACTAGACCTGATAAATTAGTCATAGGATTTTTTGGGGAGTCTTGTTAAATTGCCCAGGCTGGCCTCAAACTTGCAGTCCTCCTGCCTCAGCCTCCTAGAGTGCTGGGATTATGGGTGGGCACCACCAGGTCCAGCTCATAGATGACCTCAGGAGAAGTTTCTTCAGTGGCGTAACTGCAATGGGGTATGGGCAGAAACCAGACTCAAAAGATTCCAAGAATAAGTGGTGGCAAGAAAGCAGAAGAAGCTGGTGCCCATATTTATTCAGGAAGTTGCTACAGAAGGAGAGAGAAACGACCAGTCTGGATGTAAACCAGGGCCAAGGGATAGAGAAGTCTGAACACGTTTCAGTAAGATAGAGAAGTGCGGTCCCATACTATATAACTGCAAAGACCTTATCTTTTACATGAAAAATGAAGTGAAAACAGAACTGCCTATTTTATCAGTGAGATCACACATGTCCTTCAAACTGTTCAGTAGTTTTATACAAAAGATCAAATTTCTTAGTTGCATCACATGAAAACGAGAACGAAACATATCCATTTTCCTAAGATCAAGTTTTCTAAACACAAAGTGATACACTTGGGACGCGTCGCAGAAGGAAAAGCTGAAAATGTGAGTATGACATGAACCACAACACACCCGCTTGCCTTTCAGCATTTCTAATTCAGGCTGAATTTCGAATTTCCTCCATCCTCCTCTGTAAGCTGTTAGAGGTGTGCAGGCTGATGAGAGAACTTCATCAGCCAACACTGCAAAACGCCAGCCTAGGGACTGCTGCCTGGGGCTGAAGAGATGCAGACAGAAAATGAGCAAGACAGAGCGTCTGCCATGAGGTCAGACCTGAAACAAGGCTGGTAGTGATGGGTGGAGACGAGGGGAGTAAGCCCAGATGTGGTGGCGCACGCCTGTAATCTCAGCACTATGGAGGCTGAGGCAGGATGATCTCGAGTTTCAGACTAGACTGAGCCATAGAGAGTTTAAGGGGGACCTGGACTACAGCGGAAACGCCTGTCTCAAAAACCAAAAACAAACAAAAAAACCACAAACCAAGCAAACAAAAATTTGCTTTAAAGGTGATTTCAGAGATAAAACATAAATGGATTAATTCCTGGGTTTATATATGCAAGGAGAGGGTAACAGCAAGGATGAATGAGGATGAACAATAAGATTCTGATGTCTTCAGTGAAAGGAAACAGAGGCAGAGACAATTTTTCTGAGGAAGGTCTTGAAGCAGCTGGAACTACAGCTGGTGATCTTGGAAGGAAAGTCACAGCTTGAAAAAACAGGCTCAAAGGTCAGCAGCACATGGTGCAGGGCTGGCTGACTTAGAGAGCAACTAGATCTAAGGAGAGAAAAAACAACAAAGAAGACACACAAAAACAGGAAAAGAAGATTCAGACAGGCCAGAGGACACATAACTACTCACCCAGAACTTGCTGTTGGGAACTGTTTAAGTACTTATCAGTGTATTATCTTATTTAATTCCTTCTGACCACCTTACTTTATTTTTTGCAGTTTATTTTGAACTCAGAGACTCGTGTGTTCTACCACTGAGCTACACTCCCAGCCCTTTAAAATGTATGTATATTTTAAATTATGAAAGGGTCTCCTTAAATTGCTCAGGCCTCAAACTTGGGATCCTCCTGCCTTTGCCTCCTGAGTAGCTTGGGTCACAACAACCACGTTTTAATTCTCACTTCCAGGTAACTGAGGCTGAGAAGTTAAACAGCTCTCTAAGCTCGTGTAAGTAGGAGATACGGTAGCCAAATTAGAACTTCAGGGCTCACAGACTCTGAGTCCTGACTCCTCTGCTGGATCACGACAATATTCTTTCAAGACTATCACTACTACTACTGATGATAATGAAGACAATAGTTCTTACTCACTGAGCATTCAAGCTATGCCAAACACTTGAACAATGTACATATGTCATTGCACATACTTCCCAACAGTCTGTAAGAGAAGTCTAATTATTATTTCTTATTTCAGACAGTGAAGTAACACTTGGCAAGGTGCTATAATTTGGCCAAGATTATAGCGCTCAGTTAGCAATACAAGGATTCAGTTGGATGGCTAAGAAAAACCTGTGAACAACAGAGTTCCCCGGGGCGAAAAGTGGGCGAGCAAAATGGACAGAATTGTTAAATGTATTATTTTTATAAAAAATACCTGGCGTTTTAGCGAGATCAGCTCCATGTCCAGTTGCCTCAGGATGGTGTTGGCCGCATTAGGACTACAGGAAACTGCAACCACATCTTCCTGGGTCAGGTACATGCCCTTTGGGGGTCGGCACTTAGAGCGCTGAGAATGATGGCGGTGCTGTAAGCTCTGATACTCTCTCCTGCCCAGTCCAATCTTGCTGGTTGGGACCGGCGGCTCAGTGTTACCCTAGGATGAAGGCAGAATAACAGGTTGTTTCTTCTATAAACCCAAAGCAGTTTACTATCAGGGTATGTGGCACTAAGTAACCCTGAAAAATACTTCTCACCAATCATTAAGCATTCACCAACTGGAACAGGGAAGCATTCAACATGCTTCCCTGATCAACCTACTCAATTAAATATTTGGTTTCTAGCTCCAGAGGACTATGAATATAAGAAAGTAAGACTCTAAACTATTCCTGTTTGCTTCAAGATGGAATGTATTTTCCTTAAGCAATAAAGGGCAAAACAAAAATCCAAAAAACGATAGCTTGTCAAATACAAAATTAAGACAAAAGACAAAAAACCCTCAAGATGTGAAAAGCAAATTATAATAGACAGCACCGAAATCCAGATCAGAAATTTTGAAACTTAAACTGCAATGAGTCAGAGACTCCAAAAGAAACAGATAAATTCCTAGACATATATGACCTACCAAAATTGAACCACAGAGCACATAAAATATCTAAACAGATTGGTAACTAGCAAAGAGACTAATGCAGCAATAAAAACCTGTGGCCTATGAAAAGCCCAGGACCAATTAATTTACTGCTGGATTTTACCAGACTTTTAGAGAAGAACTAACACCAAGGTCCTCAAACTTCTCCATGTAATTGAAAATGAAGGACACTTCCAAATTCACGCCATGAAGGTAGCGTTACCCTGATACCAAATATGGTTAAAGACAATGAAAAATGAAAACTATAGACCGGTATTTCTTGATGAACACGGATCCAAAAATCCTCAATAGGTCTTGCGAACTGGGCCTGATGGTACACACCTGTAACCTGACACCCTTGGCGGCTGAGGCAGAAATTTGAAGCATACAAGTCTGAGCCCAACCTGGGCAACTCTGCAAATTAGTGTAACCCTGTCTTAAAAAATAGAAAAAGGGGCTGGGGATGTAAATTAGTTCAAAGGCTCTAGGTTTGATCCCCAGTACAAAAAAAGGGAGGGAGGTGGTTCTTGCAAACACTGAAAAGATCATATACTATGACCAAGTAGGTTTCATCCAGGAATGTTGCAAGGATGATTCCACATATACATATCAATAAATGTAATATACCACACAACTAGAATCAAGGAGAAAAATCACATTATCACCTTAATAGATGCAGAAATAACAGTAAACCCAAGATTCCTTCATGATAAAAAAAAAACAAAAACTGAGGAAAGTAAGTACTAAAGGATCTTTCTTCAAATTGATAAAAGCCATGTATGACAAACCCACATCAATATCATACTAAATAGGAAAAACGGAAAGCACTGCTTCTGTGATCAGAAATGAGACAAGGGTGCGCACTTTTACCATTTCTATTCACTACGGACTTGAAGTTATAGCCACAGCAACTAAGCAGGATAAAGAAAGAAAGATGCAATTAGGAAAGGAAGAAGTCAATTATCCCTATGTGCAGACAATAATTCTTTACATAAAAGACTCCAGAAAACTCCCTCACAAGACTTTGGATCTGATAAGCAAATGTAGCAAAGCAAAAGGATACAAAAATCAGCAGTTTCCCCCATACCAATGATGGTGACCGTTTAGAGCGTCCAATGACACAAACACCCTGCTGTGGCATAGGTTTGCCATGCTGCTAAGGGACCCACAAAGAAAGAAGTCAGGAAAAACAATCCCATTCACAGCAGCATCAATAAAATACATACCTATCAATCAACCTAGGCAAGGAGATGAATGTCTTCTAGAACGAACATTATAGAAACTGAAGAAATCGAAGAACACATTAGAAAATGAAAAGATCTTCCTTGTTCATGGTTTGGCTAACCATATTACCAAAAGAATTCTACAGATTCAGTGTGATCTCTATTAAAGTATCAACAACATCCTTTATGGAATAGCAGCAGCAGCAACAAATCCTAAAATCCATGCAGAATCAGAACAATGTTGCATTTCAAGTTATACTCAAAGCCATCATAACAGACGTGTACATCAGTGGAACAGAACAAAGGACACAGAAATGAGCCCACATACAGCCAGGTGAGTTCTGAGACAAAGGGGCCAAAAATCAAATGCGAGAAAAAGGACAGCCTTTTACCAATTGGTGCAGACAAAACTGGCTATCGACACATAGAAGATTAAAACTAGATTCCTCTCACCCTGTACTAAAATCAAATCAGAACAGATCAGTGACTAGGTATAAAAGCAGAAACCCTGAAACTGCTAGAAGAAACTAGAAGAAACCCTTGAAGCCACAGGCACAGGCATGCCCTCCTGAACTCCAACAGCACACCCTCCAACACAGTCCAATCAAAAGATGGACAAGTGAACTGAATGGCTATTTCTCAAAAGAACAAATGTCCAATAAATGCAAGAAAAAAAAATGTTCAATGTCTTTAACCATTAGGGGAATGCAATTTAAAAATATTCTGAAATCCCTTCTCACTTCAGTCAGAATTACTATCGTCAAGAACACAGAAAACAATAAACACTGGCAAGGATGGGGAAGGGTATACCCTGCACTGCTGGTGGCAATGTAAACTAGGACAATCACTATGGGAATCAGTATGGAGGGTCTGCAAAAACTGAAAGCAGAACGACCATTTAACCCAACTGTTCCAGCTTCTGAGAATATTCCCCAAAGGACTAAAGACAGCATACTATAGTCAGTGATACATGCTTGCTCATGTTGATAGCAGCACAATTCCAGGTAGTTAA
>NW_022900923.1:47968046-47991301 GCF_012274545.1 Fukomys damarensis | reverse complement strand
ATATATGTTAGAATACTACTCAGTCATGAACAATGAAAACATGTTATTTGTAGGAAAATGGATGGAGCAGCAGACCACTGTCTTAATGAAAGTAAGTCAGACTCAGAAAGTTAAGTATCACATATTTTACCTTACATGAGAAGCCAAACAAATAAAATAAATATGACAGAAAAACTAAAAGGTAGACATTTAGAGATGGGTAAGGGGACCAGGAGGAAAAGGAAAGGCACAACTTCACGTGGACTGTTAAAAGGGCAAATTAGTAATTACAACAAGTGGCAGATTAGGCACCTGGTAAAAAAAAAAAGTTATATTCTACTTTCACTTTAAAGTTGTTGAGAGAACTGTATCTCTAAAGGCTGAAAGGGGTACTTGATTATCTTAACTTTAACATTTCTAAGCTCCAAATTCATGAATAAAATAAAATCAATGCCTCAAGAGACATCAGGAAAATTATTCTAATAATGAAAAACTCAAAGTCTTAAGTAATATTTTATTATTACTTGGAATACTCCTAAAATATGATTTAAAATATTATCCTGTGCTTCTTAAAAACTCCTGTCTAGCGGGGCATGGCAGCACACTCCTATAATCCTAGCACCCTGGCAAGCTGAGCAGGATGATCAAAAGTTCGAGCTCAGCACGGACAGTTTATCAAGCCGCATCTCAAAATAAAAAATAAAGAGGGTAGGCACCTCGCTCTGTGCAAAGCGCCCGGGTTCACTGCCCCAGTGCCACAAAACAAACAAATAGGTGGAAGTTTATTTCACTGAATATATTCAGTAACCCAATTCTTTAGGAACCAAGTAAAATTTATAAAACAAATGTAATTCAGGAGGATTCACTTTACTGCTCAAAACTCATAACGATATGTGACAGACTTGAATTCAGACAGCATATCCAAAATTGCTGGATCAGGTCCGCTCCCCCTCCCCACTTTTCAAAATTTACTTCTGAGCACAGAGGAAAATGAGAAAACTCCTCAGAGGCCAGAAATGATGAAAAAGCAAGAATCCACAGGGACAAGCAAATACGAAGGAGCTAGCATGTGCCCAAAGCCCAGGCTTCAGCAGACAACAGGCTGGCACAGGGCATGCATGGCACAAAGCCGGAGTGATGAGAAGGGTCAGTCATCATGTAAAGTAGAAACAAATACTCCTGCACTGCAGAAGGGACAGGGTGGCTACTCACTCTCACTCTTGGGTTGGGACAATGGAAAGAAAGAGAATAGAGAACCCTAAACCAAAATACTGCCCTTGGCCAGGTTTGGGGCCTAAATTTTATGATCTGTTTAATTTGAAAGGCCCCAAGTCAAAAAATTAGAAGTCTCTCAGGCTGGTAGTGCTGAGAGACACTTAGCAGAAACAAACATATCTTCTCTTGAGTACACTCTAAATTCCAGGCTAAGAAATGTACCAATGACCAACAGATCTTCACTAAATGAACTTCTAAAGGAAATACCAAGAAGAAAGGGAAATTACTTTCTCAGGATAAACCAAAATTCAAGATGCCAGGTGTGGTGGTGCACACCTGTAATCCCAGCACCAGGGAGGCTGAAGCAGGAGAATTGTAAGTTTGAGACCAGCCTGGGCTATACACACTGAGTTAAAGGCCAGCCTGTGCAACATGGCAAGACTCTGTCTCACTAAAACACAACACACACACACAAACAAAAATACAAGAATGGCAAGCAAAGTAAGTTGTTAAGTGAAACATGTAAGTAAACCAGCTATACATTTAACTTCAAAAAGGAACAAAACATCAGGAGCAATAGAGTCAAAGCATTCTAAAGCCTTTGTGTTCATCAGAAAGTCACTGAAGATACCAATGCTGAATGAAGGCGAAAACAGTGAGAATCTCCAGAGCAGTTTCTCATGTACCTGTGTGGTGCATGCACACTGCCTGGACAGAGGGTGTGGTAGCAATGGACTCTGGATCAAGATACAAATCCCGGAAAAAGAGGGCCAAAGTTCTTGAGAAGAGAGAATTGAAACAGTGAAAATATTAAAAAATGCCATGTTGATTAAAGGGAAAAATACAAATCCAACAGTGACATACTACTTAAGAGATGTGAATGCATCTTTTGAAAAGAACAAAAAAAGTACGGTATTCTGAAAAAAGAAACATATTCAAGACCTTCTGAGGATAAGACATCCCTGGAATTCTTTTCAAAGGAGTCAGATTCTTCTTTACTCACAATTAGCTTGCATAGTAAGAAGCTGCCAAGTAACTCAGGAGGGTCATGCGTGTGACAACCACATGCCGCACATGGGGACTGAGAACCCCGTGTCTCTGAATGTCCTGAAGGAGCAAAACCCGTGTTAAGACTTGGTGGTGAAAGAACTGAAACTTCTTACTGATTCCTTCAGAGGCCCCACAGGATCAGGCGATCTGCTCTCTGGACTGCGTTGTGTTCTGCACTTTACTGCACTGAAGAGGAAGATTTACTTTCAAAGCTCTATGCTGCTGTTCAAGAAATCTGGTTGTAGAACACCGTGGACCGAACTGGAAGATGAGGAACCCATCCTGTATCTGTCCTACAGGGGTCACACCTAGAATCAGATGACCTCTTAAATAGTCCATGAAAATGCCCAAAGCACTGCAGCCAAAGGAGAAAGTATCTCACACGATGCTTCTGGTAAACTTATGAAAAGAGTAACAGGCAGAAACAAAAGCTAAGCAAACTGTAAATCAGGAAAATGAAGGCATTGAAGAAACAATCTGGAGAAAAGACAACAGGAGAACAGGAAAAAAAAAATCAAATAATTTTTTAAAATGTAAGAAACTTAGCTAACAAGAGTTTTATTGTGGTCTATTTACTTAAAGAAACTGTCAAACTTTAATATAACTGTTAGAAAGTAAAACAATAGAAGAAGAAATGGATTTCAATACCTTAAAAAAAAGGCATGAAGTAAAGGAAACTAGAAAACCTCATACACAAGGTAAAAAAAAAAAAAAGGAAAAAAATAAAAATATATCAAGGATCATGATCAATTTAAATGGCTTAAATCTTTCAGGTAAAATATAAAATCCTAGCTATATGTTCTTTGTAAGACACATACTTAAAATGTGAGAATACAGAAATGTTGAAGTTAAAATAAAGTTATACCAGGCAAATACTTAACAAAAATAAGACAATGGAGCTATATTATACCCTTAACAAAAGTAAAATGGGAGCTATAGCATATCTTTTTTTTTTTTTTTGGTACCAGGGATCGAACTCAGGTCCTTGCACTTGCAAGGCAGGCCACTGAACCACTGAGCTAAATCCCCAGCCCTATAGCAGACCTTTAAAGGAAGACTTAAGAGATGAAAATGTCTCTACATATTGATAAAAGGCTCAGTTAAGGAGTAAGATATAATTCTAGATTTGTATGTACCTAGTGACTACACTTTAAAATACAAAAAAGCATTACTTCTCAATACCTGATTGAACAAACAAAATAACTGCTAAGATGAACAGACAAAAATATACAACTAATAGGAAGAAAAGGCTAATGGAGTAGGGGAAGTGGGAAGGTAGGGGAAAGGAAAGAAGGGAAAAGAAAAAATATGAAAATAAGAAAAAATGGAAACAAACTCTCTATAAATAGGGGAGGGTGGTGGGGGTGAAGGGAGGGAAGGGGTATGGGGAAGAAATGAGAACCAAGATACAACATGTAAAGGTACAAGATCCCAGTGATGAATGCAACTGTACTGTATACCTAAAAAGTACCAATAAACTTAATGAAAAAAAAAAATGACCAACTAGCAAGTAGGCAAGCAGTAAGAATACAAAACTGACAAATTGAAATTAATCGACACATTTAAAACCTTAAAACCAATGGAGTATATTTTCTTAAGTACACACAGAAAAATACTGATGAAAATTCCATATTCTAGGCATGGAGATTTAAACTTCAGGAAACACAGCACACCTGACAGCGAGGTGCGGCATCTCTATTCACCCTGTATTCGGGGCAGAGGCTGGTGGCTTGCGTGGAAGCAATGGATTAACTCCAAGGCTAGCCTGGAACAGCTGAGGAGCCACTCAGCTCTTTGGGGACTGAATGACTGGGAGGAAACAGTCACTCTATCAAGAAGCCACACTGCTACAAGGCTACAAGGTGGCCCAGAACTGCTCCAGCACCAACTACAGAACCAACAACGTGAATGAGCCACAAACCTTCAAGAGCACCTTACTTGATGAAGTAGGAAAATTGTTCTCTCTAAAATGAGGAATAAGAAAAAAATAGTCATCGGAGCTTCTACTCAATATTAAACTGGTGATTCTAACCAGTGCAGGAACGGGTAAGAGGGGTTAGAAGTGTGGCTCTGTGTCAGAGGGTCTGTAAAAGAAAAGAGAAAGGATGGAAGGAGGAAAGAAGAGAAGCAAAGAAGGGAAAAAAGGAAGAAGAGAGGGAAGGAAGAAAGGGAGGGAGGAAGGGCTGAATGAAAAACAGAGGGCCAGGGATGAAGCTCAGCGGCACTGCACCTATCTCACAAGTGCAAGGTTGTGTGTTCGATCCCCGGTATAAAAAAAGAAGAAAAACAGAATTGCTCTTATTTTCAGGTAATGTAACTCTCTACACAGCAAATCTAAAGTAATCTACAAGTAAATTATACAAAGGATTTACTTATGTGCCTTTTACAGCGTGAAAGGAAGACCTCGTAGGACTGTCTTAGAAATGTGGTAAGCCAGAATAACGAAGGTCCAAAGCAGCCACTGTACTCACTAGTGAAGATCCACGAAGCAGTAGAAGTTGTTGTAGCTGTCAAGGCTTACCCGAAAACTGCAGCAATTAAGACAGCCTGGGACTGACAAGGGATGTTTAACTGACAGGGGAGCCAAACAGAGGGCTGCATGTACACAGAAGTCCCCTATACAATAATGCTGGTATTGTCAGCCAACTGAAAAGGATAAAAATGGATTTTGCTTTTCCAAGTTTTTCTTTTTGGTACCAGGGATCGAACTCGGGACCCTGCACTTGTGAGGCAGGCAGAAGAACCACTAAGCTAAATACCCAGCCCTTAAAATGGATTTTTACCTCAATGTGAAAAATGTATTTACTGCTAGACCAAGAGAATAAAGTAAAAAGGCAAACTTTAAAAGGAGAAAAAACTCTGAAAAAATACAAACTAGAATATGACATTTTGAAAATATACATATGTTTCATAAAGTAGCTGTTCCCCTAAGCCCAAGGAGTAAAATGATGAACTACAAACCACTAAGAGGTCTCTGCTATATACACTTAATCAGAAAAAGAATTCAAAAAATATTTTTAATATTTTGTCTTTAAGATAAACATACAATAAAACAATAGGCAAAAATAAAAAACCCAAACAAAACAAGCACCTAAAAGGATATAGCAAACAACCAATAAATGAAGACAGTTTCATTAATAATCCGATGAATGAGATCGAGAGCACCATGTGATACCATTTCTTATTGCCAGATTTGTAACATTTTAATTCTGCTCATTATCAAATATTGGCAAGGAAGTAGACAGTGGACACTCACTGCCCAACAGAAGTATAAAAATACAGAAAATCATTTGTCATTACTCAGGTCGAAAACAGCTATACCCTGAAACAGGAGCTTCTACCCTAGTCTCAGAGCATTGTCACTCCGTAAGTCACCGCCGGCACGCGGTAGAATGATCGGTGTGCGCACTTCAGGATAGCCAGCACCCTTTGTCCTGCCCACTCACTCTCCAACAGCAGTGCTAACAATCACTGTAAAAATGAAGAGTGCTTCCCCAATTTCTAAATGCCTTTTATGGGGACAACACCAAATCCTGGTGACAACTACTGTCCCCTAGGACTGCATATACATCCGGTATAAGCTCCTATCAGCATTGCTCATAATCCCCCCTCATAAAAACCCCACTGGAAATGATGCCCATTGCTCAGGGTGGATAAATTACAGCATGTATCTACAGTGAGATGCTCACATGTAGCAACAAAAATGAACTGCCAGAAATAAGTACTAAAAAATACAAACACTGATTCCATTTTTTAAAAGTTTGAAATGAACAAAATGGCAATTACTCAGCAATATATATGTGATAAAACTATTTTTTAGAACTATTTCAAAAGGCATATATAATAAATTTCAGGACAGTGGTTTCCTCTGCAGAGAAAGGAAGGGTATACAATTGAGGAAACAAAGTTTTTAAGTTTAGTAATGGACACACTGGTTATTTTTCTTTTACACACACACACACACACACACACACACACACACACACACACACAGAGTTCTTGCTCTCAAAAAGTTTACCTAGGGATAGGGGTGTTGTGGGGGGTAGGGGAGGACTTTTGAGTAAACTGTTACTGATCAGAACAATTACAACTGCAACAAATTTAAGGAAAAATAAGGAAGTTGTCATTTGAGGCAAAGGACAAATTTTGAAAAAGTTACTGACATCTTACAGTTATGTGGAATTTCACAGGCAGATGGAGGGGTATTCTAGAGAAAAGGGACCAACATAAGCATCAAACAAAAACTTGTAATGTGTGGGTGGTGTGGGGACACCCTGAGCGGAGAGTTTCATGTTTGATCCTATAACCAAAACAATGGAAGGGTTGCAAATAGCAGGTCTGATTTTTAAGACTGCTTTGGTAACAGGCGGCCCAGTGGGCTAGGAGGGTGGCGTGAAGGGTCTGGAGGTGTGGTACCGAGACAGAAAAGAGGACAACCCAGGTAAGAGATGAGACCCCAAAAGTCAGCCAAATAACAGAACAGAGAGATGAGGACAAAGGTCAGTTGCTGAGAGACAAACACAATAATGGCAAAATGAAAGAAGTGAGAAGGAAAAAGTCACTAAAATTGAGACCGTGGTGAAAGAGGTACACAGGACTCTGAGGAAGGTGACACAAAAGTAACAGATTCTAAAGAAGGGAAGAAGGGTCAGTCACGCGAAATGGGAAAGCACTTGTGGAACACAATGAGTCGTGGAGTGGTGAGGAAGTCACCAGCTGCCCCGAGGGCTCTTTCAGTGAAGGGGACAGAAGACCCCGCCTGAGGCAAAACCAAGAGTGAGGCAGCGCTGAGGAACAGGGTGCTGCTTCCAGAGTGGCTGAGAGCCAAACATCCACAAGGAAGACTTGAGCATGTTCCTGGGCTCAGTGAAAAGGCTGGAAAGGGAAAAGGGGTGCAAAGTCCCAGAACAGACAGGAAGAAATGGATACCACTGAATACTGAAATTGTAGAAAGCAGAAGCAGGAACCTTTCTCACTGTGAAAAAGAGGCATCTGGGCACAAGACTTGAGCATCAGCCAGATGCCAGTTATTGTACAAAGTGCTGGGGCGTAAACGACACATAACTCAGTCCCTGACTTCAAAGAATTTATGGTTTAGTGGGCAAAGGAAAATGAGCGTGAGCTGCAAAGGGCAGTGCAGCAGACGCTAGAGGAGGGAGAGCGCGAGGCCGCGCCGGGCCTGCAAAGCCAAAGGTACCTGGGGCGGGGGCATCAAGAGGTGCTGGGCAGTGTGTGGGAAGCAGTGAACGTGCACGACACCTGCCAGGTAAGGAAACAGTCAGCTTGTATTCGAGATACACTGCGGCCCAGTACTTCAAAGCAACCTTAGCATTTTAATTTTGCCAGTGGAACAACTGAGACCTAGAAGTTAAAATATGACAGGCACTAAGGACCATCCTGAGATTGGAAGCAATGTTTTTACGGTGTTTATTGTTTTATTCACATTATCGAGTCTTACTTCACTGTGCTTCTTAGCTCAAGAGTGCTGATCCAGCACCCTGGTTTACATGAGTACAAAAGAAAAGGTGCAGCAGAACAAGGGAAGTGGGGAGTAAAATAAACGGGGAAATGAGGGAGAAAGCAATTCAAGTAATTAACTACTCTAGGTCTTGGTAGGTTCAAGGAAACAAAGGTTAAGCAGACTGTGGAGGGAGGAGGGATGAAGGAATCAAAAGAGCTTCAGACTATTCAGCAGTAGAAAGTGAAACACCACATTGAGGCAGAGTAAAATTTTAAAAATTTCATTAGTGGAAAACTTTAGAGTGATGTCAAGGGCCAGACTAAGCCCTGAAATTGAGTTTAAGAAAAATGTCAGTCACATTGGATGAGGTCACATACTTTGCAAACAGTAAGTTAAACAAATTCAGACTATGGCCTCCAACTTCAACATTATTATTCCAAAGCTTCTACATACCTCATAAGCCTTAATCAACATTTTTGCTATACTTCTTTTTAATAGTTCTGCAGTATCTCGGTTTACAGACTTAACTGGTTTTAAGATTTTGGGGAAGAAGGCGACAGTCGTGTTTGTCACCCAGTGCGCAGTTTGTGAACGGAAACAAAATTTTGCCAAATGAATTTGTTTGCATCCCAAATTGTCTACAGACAGATGCGTTATGAACCAAGGTGATACTGCAACTCCTTGACTTGTTACACAGAGCCTGTGTATCAGCTTAGCTTAAAGATTTTAAACTGTCATCCTCATCGTCCTGTCGTGGCAGCCAAGTACTTTTCTAGTTGAGGACTCTTTCAGCTCTTCTTCTGAGGCACTGCTATACAGTACCTGTTACTACTTTAATTTGCTGCAGGGAACTAACAAAATGTTTCCAAGAAAACCTAGGTGATAAACCCAGAAGGCTTAATTTACTTACACCTAAGGGTAAGAGTGATTTTATTTCTTTTCTACACATTAAAGACCAGGGATTGTGGCAGGGCTTCTGTATCTGACTAGAAAAGATAACCCCACATTATTTAAGGTATTGGCTCACTGTGGTTCCAGTGAGTGTATTTCCAAAATCCCCTAATTGGGACTGAAATTTACTAACTCCTAAGGCAGTAGTGCAAAACTACGGCACATGTGTTACTTGTTTTTAAGACAAAAGATGTTAATGTATGAGTTGTTTTTTCTAAACTAAACCTCAGTATTCGGGCTGAACCGCAGAGCTGGCATCTGCGATAATACACAGGCTTTGGGTTGCGCTTGGGCACTGGTCTCTACAAGGTTGGCCATTGCTATCCTGAACTATTATATAAAAGGTTTTTTTTTTTTTTTTGGTACCGGGGATTGAACTCGGGTCCTTGCGCTTGCAAGGCAGGCCACCAAACTGCTGAGCTAAATTCCCGGCCCTAAAAGGGGTTTTTAAATATGAAATACTCCTCATCCTTTCTGAGATCTGTAGAAAACTCACAGAGGACCCCTACTGTTACATACCTCTTTTTTGGCTTCTTTTTTAGGATCATAATCACTGTCATTCCCATCCACTGGGTGTGTTTCTTCCACATCGTCATCACTACGAAAGAAAGAAACCTTTTACTTTTATTCCAGTGCACCTATCAAATCATATTATTTCTAATAACTTTACTAAGTATTCCTTAAAAGGACAAGAAATACCACTGAGAAGATGAAAACATAACTTAAATTTCTGTAGTGTTTAGAAACAGCTTTTGGGGCTTGACAGAATCATTTTAGCTAAAAAATACTTAATGGGAAAGAAATTTAGAAAAAAATATATGAGAAAGAGAACACAAACAATTTGAAATAACACTTATAATTTTAGGTCTTTAGCTGAAGAGTAGACGCAGACCGAGCCCAGCCCCCAGACGACTGCACACTACTAGGCAATGCAGTCAAGGACTCCGGCTACTCAGGAAGTTACAGGAAGGGCTCTTCCAGAAGCAGGGGTTTTAATATATTCTAAACACATATATCAACCACAGTAGTACTACAAGGAAACATTTATGATTATGCTTGGAAGAGCTGAGGAGAATTATTTTTTTTTTTTTGTACCGGGGATTGAACTCGGGTCCTTGAGCTTGCAAGGCAGGCCACCAAACTGCTGAGCTAAATCCCCGGCCCTGAGAATTCTTACTATTAAGACTTTTGACCCTTTGGCTTTTTCCTGTCAGAGTAGAGACATAATTATTAATTATTTTTTTTTTTTTGTACCGGGGATTGAACTCGGGTCCTTGAGCTTGCAAGGCAGGCCACCAAACTGCTGAGCTAAATCCCCGGCCCTGAGAATTCTTACTATTAAGACTTTTGACCCTTTGGCTTTTTCCTGTCAGAGTAGAGACAGCAGTGTAAGAATAGGGACAATTTCCAGGGTGCGGTGACAGTTTTTGTGCCTCACAGAACAGAAGCGATGCAATGCAACGTGCCTAGCACTGGGACTAAACAGATGCAGCCAACCTACCTGTCCCCCTGATTATGTCTATTGGCTAGTTTACGAGCCTGGCGATCCATTAAACTTGTCCTAGAGCGAGTTTTTTTCCAAGAATAGTAATATTTTACAAGGCTTGCAATTGTCTTATCTGGAAGCTTTAAAAAAAATCATGTTAACATTAGCAGGTTTAATTCATTAAACTGTGACAAAATGAATAATATTACTCTTTGATAATAAAAACACAAATGAAAACTATTTGATAGGTACCTTTATGAACTATAAGAGCTAGAAATGACACACCAATGCAATTCACATTTCTGAACTGGTATTACTATTTGTTCTGGGGGAGAAAAAAAGGATGTCACAAACTAACTTGGTAACAATGTCCCCAGAAGTCCCCAGCACAGCCATGTTAGCATTTAATATTCCTTTCCTTAAAAAGCTCCTATTCCCCAGTCTCCACATAAATTGAAATTTGGGGATACAATTCAAGTAACATAAAATTCACCATGTAAAGTGTACAATTCAGTGGCCTTTGGTGTACTAAATTATACTGTTACTTCTATCTAATGCTGTGATATTTTCATAACCTCAAAAAGAAACCCCATACCTATTAGCAATTATTCCCTATCTGTCTGTGTGGATTTGCCTATTCTGGAGATTTCATACAAATAGAATCATACTCTATATTGTCTTTTTTGGGAGGGAGTACCAGGAATTGAACTTGGGATCTTTTGCTTGCAAGGCAGGTGGTGGAACCACTGAGCTAAATCCCTAGCCCCCTCTATACAGTCTTTTGAATCTAGCTTCTTTCATTTAGCAAAATGTTCTCAAGAATACCTAGTCTATTATTAATACATTTTGTAGTCGTTTTAAATCTAGGTCTTAAGATGACATGCAATTAAGCAAACAGACTTTAGCCACCAAATAGAGTCTCTGGATATGAAAGCAACTAACAATTGTGCACTCATCTGTCACAATAGCAAATGAGATGAATTCCCCACAAAAAAATGTTCTCTTCCATTACAGGAGGTACCTGGAAATATTTATAAACATTACCTAATTTTTATTTATTCTAGTTAAAAGTTTAATGCAGTAACTTCTTAGACTTATTCTGATAAAATACTAAACATTTAAGAACTACAACAGTGATTTACCTTAACAATCAGAAAAATAGCAACACCTAAACAGTGAAATAATACAGAATTTTTAAAAATGGGCTTTCATAGCCAAAAACTTATAAATTAAAGAGCCAAATCTCAAGGTCAAAAATAAAACATTTAAAAATAAAGTAGAGGGCTGGGGATTTAGCTCTTGGTTCTGCTGCCTGCCTTGCAAGTGCAAGGTCCCAAGTTCAATCCCCAGTAACAAAAAACAAACAAACAAATAAATAAATTAGAAACTGATTTTTTTCCTGGAACAACAAATATTTAGTAACTATGACATACATTATTTTTGTCAAAATAAAAATTATGTTACACCACTGTTAGGCATGATCACAGAAAATAGGACCATATGAAACAAATACATCTATTTCAATATATTTTTTAAAGCCAAGTTAGAAAACTTTCATATTTAATAACTGGGAAATATCCAATAATATTGTAACATATATTACAAAAGACTGAAATCACCATACCATTTGCTGAATCCTGTGAAAGCTCTTTCCATGAAAACTAAAGGCTTGCTCAAATAGGACTTTATCTTCCACTGTCCACTCATCCGGAAAGGGAGTGAAATTAGGGAGATCAGCAAGGGACTTCTCAATGTTATGTTTGTGCCAGAACAGCATGCCAAGTGCCTTTGAAGAGAAATCATCCCCCTTGGTTTTAATGGACTTATGTGCCATTAAGTTCAACACGAGGTTCACAAAGTTCCACATAGACATTAGATAAAAATTTTAAGCCTGTGACTTCCACAAGATAAAACTGAGTTTGACATTTTTAATCAGGGGTGCTCAGACAGCAGACGTCATTTACTTATTTCTTTTAAATTTGGACCTCAGAACAGTCAGTGTACATACATACCACATCACAGCAGAATCTAGGAAAAACAGTGGGCTGGGGTGTGACTTTCATTTCTAAAGCAGACTTGTAGGTTCACGTCAAGACTTTACTTATTAATTTGCCAATGTGTAGGGAAAAACATGCTAAAAGGAAAATACCCAGTAAATCAATATTTGAATAAAACTATCAGTTACAACACAGAAGTAGAAACCCTCAGTTGGAGTGTGTCAGAGAAATGGCTAAGTTTTACTAACCTTTCAGAAGAACAATGCAAGCTAAATACTTTGAAGAAGTAAGTGTACCACCATTGTACTTTAACAATTTTATACATTATCATGTACACTTTTTAATTTTCATAATATGTATACATAAAATTACCAGAAAGCATACAAGGAACTCTGATGACTTGATTACCAAGTCATAAGAAAACCTGAAACAGTCAATTTTCGAAAATTCTGTAACTTACTCCTTTACTATATAAGTAGGCTTTTACCTTTACTATAAGGTATTAAGCATCATTTAGGGGATAAATTTTTATTCTTTAAAAAGCAATACAATATTTTAAAGTAGTAAGTTTGAAGATACATTTTGATGACAGACCTTTGCAACAAACATGAAAATGACCATATATGCAACTACATTTTAAAGGATTAACTTTGTCTCAAATAAATATTGAAACAGAAATGCAAGGCTTAGAAATAAAATAGTCAAAGGCTTCAAAATCCACAAAAAGTTAATTTTGTGTGTGTATAGATATATCTCAATTTCACAAAAATGGTGACTATCACGTTAGCTTTTGGTAACTCGAGATATAATGATTTTACCTTTCTTCTCTAAAAACAAATTACCTACTTAACTATTAATTCTGATCAAGGTTGAGATGATACTTAGTTGAAACAAGATTTAAGAATCTATTCACAGGATACTGCAATGGTGTGCACCTGTAGACCCAGCTACAGACTGAGACAGGAGAATCACCTGAGCCCAGGAGTTCAAGGCCTGGGCAACAGAGAAACCTGCATTTAAAAAAAGAAAAAGAAGTTTCTCTTACATACCTGTTCAACATTATAGCCATGTTTCTCCTTTGCAATTGCAATATATTCATCCACTGTAATGAAAATGTTAGATAATTATCTCATTTACTTAATTTGCCCAGATCTACTTGTATGGCAAGATAAAATAATTATTCCAGAGATAAAGCAAAAACAAAAAGGCCAAAGTCATCTTCCACGAAATGTTACAAAAAGAGACATTTAAACAGGCTCAGAAGTTCCTCAAGCTGAACATTTTATTTAGTATGACATCTCTATGGTCACATACCATATACTTGCTAAAGTCAACAATTATTATGATTATTTTTGTATGTAGAAAAAGACCAATCTTTGAGTAGATAATAAAACCTACAGTGTAAAATACTAAAATAAATTCTTCATTTTTAAATTATAGTCTTTATTATATTTGAGGCCCTTTCTCATATTCAGAGTTTCTTCATTTTTCTATTATAGTCTTTATTTGAAGTTATTTGGCTATTTGAGACCCTTCCTCATATTCAGAGTGGCCCAAAGCCTTCACCATCCTGATTGTTGTATAAAAGATGATTCTGCCAGCTCTACAGAAAGACACACTCGAGTATGCTTTAGCATCCCTAAAATCTTTTTCAGTTCTTTTTGTTGCTATACAAACAGTGCTTGACTAGTCTACTTTTATTTATCCTATGTAATTAACCCAGTAAAACTATCAGACAAGCAGTCTTAATGAAGATGTACTTGCAATTTAAGGCCTCACTGCTAAGAAGCCTGGCACATTCGGAACTGTTTTAAGCGAAGTTCACATCATAACTCCTTGACCCTTTAAAACTGTTTTATACATACATAAAATTAACTTAAAACATATCTCTGAGAAGCAGTGGTTTAAAAATTCTGATCTGGAAACAGGTGGTCTATTAGGGATTGATTTTCTGCTGTTACTAGTTTGCTTTGGTGGAGTAACTTGATCTTTTCGTACACGGTGCCTTCCTCCTAGCATGATTAAGTGGTGCTTTCCTCTTCTGATTAAATGGATTAATCTATGTAAAGTGCTCAAAATAGCACCTGGCACATTTTAAGTACTTCTAACTACCTGCTACTACTATTTGGTTGGTATAGTTTAGTACATGAATATGTTAGCATAACAATATGCTCTTAGAATAGCACCTGCTTTTATGGATGTTATTAATCTCCCCAACAGTAAGCTTTTGATGCAGAAAATCCAAATAGTACAATTTGCTTAGAACCCACAGTACTTAATTGAATATGTGACAGGACTAAGTATATGGTGAGTAAATTTAACAAAAGTGTCCTACAGCCCTACAGATAAGAAAGGTAAACAATACTACCTGACCAGTGCTTGTCAATCCTGGTCATGTATTTAAATCAGTGTGGGAGATTCTAAAAAGTAAGACACTCAGGCATGATATCTGAAGATTCAGATACAAGTGGCTTGAGCGAGACCAGACACCAGTACTTTTCAAAGATACCTCCCCAGATGATTCCAATGCACACACAGCCAGGGCTGAAAGTGTCTGCCCAAGACCCTTACTGGACATTCCACGTGGATACCATACTACCACTACACATTAACTTTCTGAATTTTGCTTTCTACCCTGCTAAAAAATGCACCATTGTATAAAATAAAGCTAAAATAGCAAAACTCAAAGGCTCCCAGATGCTCACTTTGTGAAGAAAACCTTTACCTGTAATGAGAATTGGACCAGAAGCCCAACAGTCTCTTTCAGATTCTCGGTACATGTATGGTTTCAGGCCAAATTGAACAACTTTATGTTTCTGTTAATGCTTCCTGGGCATATAATCCCTCGATTACCTGCTAGACTCTAGCCAGTGTGCTAAAGCTCTTCAAGAGGGAGGACTGTCAAGTATGCAGAAGCATACTCAGTCTTCAAGTTTTAGTTTTCTTGCTACAACAATAAGCATCAGACTTACTGTGCACATGATATACAGGGCATCATTAATTTTCTTGAAACTAGAGACATCTTTAAGATGTTAATAAATATTTTTAAAAGACAAACTTATTTTATAGCTCCCAGAATGACTGTTCCACGCTGTGTTGCTGTTATTTAATAAAGTTAACGATAACTGAATGGAGGGTGGGGATCGTAGCGTTGTTACCTGCACGTTTCCTACATCTGATGTGCCGCAAAGGATCAGGTCCACTACATCACACTGAAGTCTAAAGCCACACCATGGGCAATGATCCAGAAGGTCTCCGGCCAGAGATGGAGAGCACAAGGATGACCTGATGGCTGCTGAAGTCAGTTCTCTTTATAATGGCAATGACAGTGGGCTCTCTGAAGTCTGAAGGCATCTCTTTACAGCTCCATAGACTGAGGAAAAGCCTGTGTAGATGGCTACACAGTAACCCAGCCCCTGCTTGAGGTTTAAGCAGCAATGCCATCAGATCCTAGGTTTTTTTCATTCTTCATAGGCCTGACACAAACTGGAATCATCAACCCTCTATCTTTCAAAAGGAAAAACATTCTAATAAAATAACCTCTACTAAAAAACAGAACATAAATTGTCTTCTTATGAAAATCTAAAAGACTGAGAAACAAAGATAAATTGCATATGGAACTGGCTGATAGATCCTTGCTGACCTTAGCATTTGATCTCAGAAGACTTACATTTGGCATCTGGGATACTGTGGTAGGGAGACCACACGAGCATCCCTCCATTGTCCTTGTCTGTGTACTTTGTAGCACCTGGGGAAAAAAAATTGATTACTTAGAATATGATGGATTTTATTTACGCACAAATTAGTACACACAAAGTAAGTTCTATTTATTTTAGAACAGTACCTGCAATGAACAAGAAAGTACAGAAAACAAAAAGAAAACAGATTTACGTTAAATACAGCAAATATCCTACTTCGAAAATTAAGGAAATTTCTGCAAATGCTGTTGTTTCCCCACTGTTAGGGTCTGGATTTATATGCCTCCCACTGCCTCGAGCACTCACATGTTGAGCGCTTAAACGTGACTAGATCATGAGGGGTACATCCAAGAGGCAGGTTAGTGGGTGGCGCGCCCTTGGCGTGCCTCCCTCCCAGCTCAGGCCTTCTCACTTGGTTTCCAGGCTGCCATGAGGTGAGCGGCTTTCCTCCGCCACACCCTTCCACCATGTTTTCCTGCCTTCGAGTGGGCCAACTATGGACCAATAGCACGGTCCAAAATAAATCCTCCTTTAAGTTGTGGGTGTCAAGTATTATGTCCCAGCAAGTGGCAGGAAGAGCTGGGATTCAGATTCTCATAGTCTGACCACTATGCTAAGATATTGTTCATTTCCACAAACATCAGCAAGAAAAAAAGTGACTAAGACACCAACCTTAAAAAGACAAGACTTCCTTAAGTACATGTCTCTACTTTTTTTTTTTTTTTTTTGGAATAAGGTCTCATGATGCAATTCGGGCTGGCTTTGAATTATGTAGCCCAGGCTGGCCTGAAACTCACAGTGATCCTTCCGCCTCAGCTTCCCAAGTGCTGGGATTACAGGCATGCACTACCATGCCTGGCTTTCTACTTCTTTTTTTTTTTTTTATTGAGTTTATTGGTACAATCTAGGTATACAATACAGTTACATTCATTATTGGGATCCTGTACCTCTACATAATAGGTCTTGATTCTCATTTTTTTCCCCTTGTCCCTGCCCTCCCTTCACCCTCTCCTCCCCTCCCCATTTACAAACACTTTATTTCCATTTTTTCAATTTCTCATATTTTTTTCCTCTCCCTTAATTACCTTTCCCCCACCCTTCCCACTTTCCCTACACCTTTAGCCCTTTATTTCCTATTTCACACTATTAATTATCTCATTAGGATCCTGTATACTATTATAGTTTTTCACACCATAGAAACTATTCGGCATTTCAGTTAAAGAAATCTCTGTATGAACATTAAAAATAGGGAATTATAAAATAAAACTAAAAAGGAAAGTAAAAGAGAAAACTCAATGATGTAAGATTAAAATAATCCTTAATTCTGAAGATGAAAATGGTCCCTTAAACATATTTAAATTGCTTCTTGCTCTTGTGGTCTTATCTTATTCTTTTTTCATTATTTAGAAAATACTTTATTAGTTTCTGTAATCAAACCCATGTAGATATGACCTTACATATTTAATACAGTGCGTTACCCCTGTACAAATGGAAAAAAAATAAAAATAAAAAAATTAACATTTCTAGACCAATATGGCTGTCCATTTCTGTACAAAATGCCAACGCAACACAGTAAATTGGGATAACTTTTTCCAAAGTTGACAGCACCATTACAGTTTCCAAATATTCAAATTTTATATATATGTATATATATATTTATATTTATATAAAAAGACCAATAGAGTCCAATACATCCTTCTATAAGTTCCTTATGAATTACGGTTAAAAACTTTGACCTTTTAAACTACAGAGAATACTTCATGTTTTGTTCTGTTCTATATTTAAAAGGGTCAAGATTGCTATGATTTTTAAATATGGTGTCTGCTTTTATGGCTTTTATTTAATCTGATTCCTTGATAAGCCTGTCAACTACTCCTTTTTAAACTTCACTACACTTCATGTTTATAAAAAAGTCAAAGACATAAATTAACTTCTCCTTAATGTAACCTGAAAGTATACATCTAAATATAAACATATATACACCCCCCTTGCTAATTTATTTGTAATCTAGTACAACCTAGAAAGGTAGAAAATGCTCTAATAATTTAAATTAAGAACAAACCAACACAGCTACCTCACAGTAAAGCATAGATCTTGCAGGATATTTATAATGACCAACAAATTAAGCACTGCTGCCACATGTTCTAAGATAACTTGTTTATGTAGATTCTCTTTTTTTTTTGGTACTGAGGATTGAACTCAGGTCCTTGCACTCTGGAGACAGGTGGCAGCACCACTGAGCCAAATCCCCAGTCCAATAACTTGTTAATGAATGTCAGAAGTGACTTGTGAGGCACTAATAGAATGGAAAGAATTTCACAACTCTCCACAAAAAATTAACAGAATTGAGGTTAGACTGCTTTATAAAACTATAGGGAATTTGGAATAAAGAATAATCATTTCTGGGGATAAAGAAACTACTATTATACTATTCATGTTGAAAAATTACCTATCAGGCAATAATTTAAAATCATTCAGTAATTTAATTTTGGAGAATCATATACTGCTACATGTTTACAATTCAGAAAAAAATCAGTGTCAGTAAAATATGGAGCTAAAATTTTTAAAATGTCTGTTTTATGGTAAGAAAAAATTAAAGATGGAGAAAAGAAATAAAAGAGAAACATTATCAAAGTATTAGAAAAACTCCAATTGCAAAATAAATCTAAAAAAGCTTAAAATCTTAACAAATGCAGGTCAGAATTTGATTATCTAAAACTTATTCCATGAAAATAAATTTGGAGATGTCTTTTAAAACTTCAATATTAAGATATATGCATTTAATATTTAACCATGTCAAAAATGCAAACTAGCCAACCAACTCAATGGAAATAAAAGAAACCTTATCTAAATTGGTCAGAAGTAATAAAAACTGTAATTTCCAGTGAATTTCCTAAATGTCGGTCCTTTCATGAGGGAATATTTTTGCACAGTGGATTGCGACAATAAGATCACTCAAATCCTACTTGACAGAAAATAGCATTCAACAAAGAAAGGTTCCCAGGAAGTCTCAAGGCTTAATAGCAATCATAATAATTTAACATATTTCCTTGTACCTCATTCTTGTACTACAAAAAGTCTGAATTAAAATGTCTCATAGAATTCATTTTCTTAAACAAGTGTTAAACTTGAAGAATAATCAGTCACATTTTGAAAAAGTTCTCAGAACTTGATTAGGGCATGACTGACAGAAGCTGACACTTGACCTGTAGGGTCCAACAGCACTTGAGCAGGGTGGGGTGGAAGGCAAGCCTATGGGAGCAAGGGGTGGGCCTGTGCGTTTCAGTGTTCTTAACCCTGGATGCTGGCATTTTCAATGTGTCAACTGGGCTCAAGAGACAGCTGAGGCTGCAGAAACAAACCATGCTTTAGTGTCATGGTTAAGAGCGCGGACTGAGTCAGAGCTGGATCACTTTGGATGACTCTAGTCTGGGCCTCAGTTCTCATCTCTTAAAATAGGGATGATACCAGTACTTATTCTGCAAAGTTGCTAAGAAATTACATGAGACATATACACCCTAGAGAAGATTTTATCATTAATATGTGCTTACTGAATGAAGACAGTGTTTTCTTAAATTCCCTTTTTTCTCCATGGTGGAAAGCCTTGTTATCAATTAAATAAAATAAATGAATGAAATCTCACAGGGCTATAACTCAAATGGCTGACATTCATCAATCCTTTAAAGAGGAGACTGAATAGCTGAGGCTTGGTCACTTGTTTTAACCTTTTTTTTTGGTACTGGGGATCAAACACGGGCCCCTGCACTTGAGAGGCAGGTGGAGAAACCACTGAGTCAAACCCCTGGCCAAGAGACTGAACAGCCGAAATGACCTTTTTGCTTAATTCAGATCGAATTCCTCTCCTACAAAAGATTAGGAGAAAGTAATTTGTACCATTAAAAATAAAGTATGTTGTAGGATGTTTTGTATCCAATAAATTTAACCTTTCCTGATATAAAAGTTAAAAGAAACTTCAATATTTAAAGGTGATAAACCCAATGTTTTTACCACAATATTTAATATTTTGCCTCAGTATTATCTAATATTCAGAAATAATACTGAGAATCAAATCTGATTCACTAACAGAACAACCAAGTCTTAGAAATACTTATCTTCTGAATAGATTAAAATACCAAGCTACTATAACTTTTAGACTTTTAACAATACATCAGGTCTAGAAATAATTGTTAAACAGATTTTTAAAATAAAGGCTTTAAAAGTTTAATCCCTTTGAAATCTTTTAAGTCTCTTTGGACTGCAGTTGGCAAAGTACATTTATGAGACTGCTAAGGACAACCAACTACCAAGAAACAAAAACTCGGTCAGCCAGGACTTCTACATCAATTGCAAAGTAAGTATAAAATAGAATCTCATAACTTTTTAGATTCCCTTTAAGGCATTAAAAGGACTTCAATGGAGATCACAGAGCAAATATACTAAATAAAGAATGTAAAACACTGAGAATAAGATGCACCAAACTTTAAAAATTCTACTGTTTACGTAACAGGCTCTAAATTATATACTTGATCTATCAACTTCAAATTGGGATAAACACACTTTCACAGGGCTACATAGCAGGAGTAAGTTTTAAGTGAATCAATTTTCAGGCTTTCAACTTTCCTACGTTTGCCTTCCCCAGACCATCTGTCTGAGAACTCACAGGCAGTCTGTCTCCCCTTTCTCTGGGTGTCACTTCCCATGGTCAACTACGGCCCAAACTTTAAATGGAAAATTCCACAAGGAAACCATTCATGTTTTGAATCACACACCCACCTGAGCAGCGGCACATCCCTCTGCCCAGCACACCCACGCTCTGCATCTGCACGGCTGCCAGATCGCTGGTGTCATCCTGCCTTCTGGTCACTTCAGCGGCACCGGAGGGCTGGTGCTCAGGCAATGCTTACTTAGTAGCTGACCCAAAGAGCAAGGGCAGCGAGCTGATGACCGGGAACACACCCCAAGTTCCTCCCAGGAGAAAGGCCCTGCTCCTGCCTTCACAGGGGCTGTCTTGATCTGCAGAGTTCTGTGTGTCCCTGTGGGTACGGCGGTCTGTGTGTGCTCAGGCCTCTTCTGCGGTCCCTCTTAACAAGTGCCCTCTCTACCCCTTAAGCACACTGCATCTCTTATCCCTTCCAAATCTTCCAAGAATCCACTGCTCATAAAACTGAAAAGCTCCAGAATTCCAACGCGTCAGCAAAGCCCTCCCTTAATCAAGACACCAGTAACTACTTCGGTTTTAACCAATTATCATTAATCCAAGCAGGGTAATTCTAACACTTGGAAACTTATGGTCACAAGAAAACATGAAGAAAAGCTGGGCCATAGGAAAAGTAGAAAAGCTGGGCAGGTGATCAATAAAGCACCTTCAGCACACAAATACACTATGGAAGTTAAAGTTCTGTGGGGAAAATGCATGGAAGTGATTTCACAGACAACAGCAATCATGTAAACTTTCAGACTCCGAGAAGCATACCCAAATATTTTATGAAATAGATACTACTGGATCACTATAGTATTTATATTTAATTGGATGTGTTTAAAATAATAGAAACTGTTAGTATCTTTAATATAATGCCAGAGATTACATTCTTCAATTATTTTAACTCAAAAGATGTCAACTTTAAAATATGAGAATCTGTTTTCTCAAAATTCTCTTATGGGTAAGTAAGCAAAAACCAGTGCCTTGCATACATTAATTTTCAACTAATCTTGCCACACAGTCAACATTATCTTCCTTTTACGAATTAAAACAAAAGCCTGGGAAACTCAGGCAGTTCAGGTAAGGCAACTACACAACGCTTCGCCACACAAAACCACTCGTCCTGCACCAGGGCAGCCAGGAGGCACTAGGAAGTCAGGAAGAACTAGTAAACAGAGTAGGTAATAACCAGGAATCCAGTTAGTGAGTTATAAAGACATTAGCAGTAACGACCCTTTAACTACAGGGAAGTAACCCTAACTCCAACACCAATCTCAATTCTTCTCATCAGCTAAAACATTCTCTTTACACGCTCAATTACTATCATAGTCACTATCATCTCTTCCAATAAAAATACCCTCCACAAAAAAATCCTTGTCTAATTTCTCTCCATTTCATCACAATTCTTCTTCCAATTCTTCAGACTGCAGGGCAGGGTGCATAATCTCCAGAAAGGTGGAGTGAGAGGTTCAGGAGACCAAGGTAAAATGAGGAGAAAAGGAGTTGACTTGCTCCTGCTCAGTCTCGAACACTACTTAACAGATGCCGCTTTTCCTCTAGGACCTTTTCCAGGGTAAGGTTTAAATTCTCAGCTAATTAGACTGGAATGACGTGAAATAACAACTTCACAGAACAGTACAACGCTCGGAAACAGAACCGCAAGGCGCACAAGTAGTACAGTGATTTCTTGCAGAAAGTGTCTAATAAAAAGGACACGGGGTACACTCCTGTAACCCAGCGCTCTGGAGGGGAGGCGGGAGGACTACGAATTCCAGCCCAGGCATCGGAGTTGTAGCTCAGCGAACAGGCCCTGGGTTGAATCCCTAGCACTCGTGGGGTGGGGATAATCTTCACCGCTTCACATCTAAACTTAGCTTCTAATGTGTCCCCGGACTGGACTGTTAAATAGAAAATAAACAGGTGAATTTAAATACCGTGATGTTTATCCTTATTCCAATAAAGAAAACCAGTTACAGTGCAATTCTTTATTTAAAGAGTAACATTGCAGTGAATTTTTTTTTTCTCTCCACAAATCTTTTTAGGTTCAAAATAAGCAAAATAAGAGTAAATTGGTTAAAGCAAATAGATGTCATATAAACCATCTAAATACTTTATTTACTGAGTCATTCTTCACAAATTTAAAAATTTTTCCGGTTTATCATTAAACTAAAAAAGCTAGTACGGCATTTGCAAGTCTGCCGTAGTCTGGCTCTTAGAAGATATAGGAAATAAATATCGACTCAAACTGACTGAATGGGGCCATAAATAAGGTATGTTTGTTAACTTACGAAATAATACTGACTGCTGAATTCTAATTTGGGAATAACTTTATCGACAGCAAAGAAGTACCAGGTACCAATAAAGCTCCCCTAAAAAAGGTCTAAATTCACTGAAAATCACTCCTCAAAATTACGGAATTTGACCTTTCCTGAATAGCTGCCATATATGTCCAGTCATCTGATCCTGCCAAAAATGCTACAAAATAGTTTTCATCTGAGGACCTGAAAACGCAGGATCGGAAAGCTGTTGACTTGCTCAGAAAATCTAGAGCTGAAGCCGGGAAAAGAAGCCTAACGCGGAGAGCCCTCTGCAGACGCCAAGCTGAACCCCGAGGCAGCAGGCAACGCCGAAGCACCGCTCACCTCCGGACCCCCGCCAGGCAGAGCCGGGGTCACACGGCATCGGGGAGCCGCCGGCCGCGGTAAAAGCCGCGTCACGC